>NW_027536464.1:6610506-6680660 GCF_008692635.1 Crocuta crocuta
GCTCTATCCATTCATCCTTTCAACTAATTCACAAATTGACTTGACTCTCAGCTAGGTTAAAAAAATAATTTCCTGAAAATTAAAAGTCTGGCACGACACTGCACTAAAAGTCCATTTATCTTGTCTATTTTTATAAAGCGTTGCTGCAGCTTCTGGCAAAATGCCCACCTCCAGTTACAAAGGTCTCCAAGGACACTGGGCAAGACAGACTTTTCTCCCAAGATGGTGAAAATGATCCTGAGCTTCCTAACGCATGATTTAAAGCCCGTGATTAGGACTCGTAACATTATCTTATGTATTATTTTTTTTTAAGTTTGAAGCAAGTGAAAATACTATGAAGGTGGGGTGACTGCCACCAACGCATGTCTTTGAACTCTACCTCTTCATCGACTGCATCAATCAGAGCTAACTGAAAGCTTGGGATTTCTCTGTTATTATGAAAGATAATGGCCAGAGATTATCTAGATGGGACAGCGCAATGATTCACTCTTGTTTAATCAACTACAACCTGTGTTAAGCTCCATTCTCATCTCAATATAAACCAGACTAATCTTTCCACTTTCCTGCAGGAAACTGCAATGGCACTTGTTTATTCGGCTCCCCTGGTCTTGAGTAAATCCTTCCCTTCTCTCCCCTCCTCCCCGCACCAGTCAGTTGGGGAGAAAGTTTCCAGCACTTCCAATCTAAGACTGATTGGGCTTTCCTGTTGATGTCAAGTTGAAGCATTCCATTGAGAAAGCAACCTCAAGATTGTTGACTTTTCTTGTGGCTCAGAGCGAACCGAATGATTATACCAAGCGTACCCCCTCTTTCGTTCTAGGAAAGCGAAATCGTCTGGGTGGAATGTTGGCTTGGAATCTTTTTCTGAAGAACTGAACCCTTGTGTTGAAGAAACTGCAGGCATACTTCCCCAAAATGACATGAGGTTTCCCCTTTTTTTGACTACAGTTCTCCTTACTAGATCCTTCTTTTAGCAGGGGATATGCTAATGCAAAGCCATTTTGTCAGTTCAGTGACATTCAAATCAATAGTCATTTTGCCTCAGTGATTTACCCTCAATGTGCTCCTCATAAACATGAATGTGATTTCATCAGTGAATTCCTGACATTAAACCTATTGATACCAAATTCCAATATGATTATAGAATTAGGCTGGGGTTTTTTTTTCCCCTTTATTGCATTTGGAATATTGAAAGGTTTTTTTCTCTTTATTAAATTAAGTGGTTTAGAAGAGTTTGAAAGTCTTCTGAGGCATGACTAAAGACACCATTCCATCTGTTTTGTTTTTCTTATTCATGACATAGATGATTTTATTTTAAACAGTGCATGCATTTTACCTCACTTCTTCTCCATGTCTGTCAGAGCACATCATCTGTGATGTGTGGATAGTTAACCGTAGCACTTTGCAAGAAGATTTAGGCAGAAAGTGAAAACAGCTTTGCAAAAAATGTCAGCTAAAAGTGGAAGCTGAATGCTTACAGGGCTGCTGTATGTTCCTTCTGTACTGAGCAACGTTTTAAGGACAACCTGTGGGTACCAAAAAAGGTTATTGAACATTGTTCTCATCCACTGAGTGAATGTTGACTCCCCTTCTCCTGGACAGGTGTCGAATGTCCTCACGGCTGCATCCTGTGTCTCCTGTTTTGTGGCTGAGATGAATGCCAGGGCTGGAGTAGCCATGTAAATGGAGTCCTTCTCTCTGCATGTCGATGGTCTCCCCTCATTAGAATTGAGTTGTGTCGGTGCAGAAGCTTCTATCACTGATCACCTTGGTCTGCCCTATTCTTCGTGCTTCTCAAACCGGGTATTCACACACCTTCCTCCCCTCCATCCCCACAGAGAGTAAGTTGAGTGCTGGCGTCAGTTGGATCAATGAGTTGTTTCTTCTTAGAACATCAGTTTTGCTGGATGGTAAGAAATTTAGAATACGTCTCACACGAAATCTAGCATAAGAACACCATAGAATGAAATATAAATTTCCCCAATTTTCAATAACACATTTTTTTAAGTTTATTTATTTTGAGAGCGACAGGCATGGTGTGAGCGGGGACGCGCAGAGAAAGAGTAAGAGAGAGAATCCCAAGCAGGTTCAGCTCTGCCAGCTCAGAGCCCAATGTGGGGCTCGAACTCACAGACTGTGAGATCATGACCTGAGCTGTAACCACAAGTCAGATGCTTAACCGACTGAGCTACCCAGGTGCCGTGATAACAGAGATAAGAAAATCTCTCTGGTTGTCAGCTCCTTGGATAGACTATGCCTTTGGAGCCTTTATGGACTTTCCCCTGCCCTGGAACAATAGAAGGATTCATGAAGTTCTGCTGAGTGTTCTAAATCCTCTTTCAGAACAGCATCCACTGGGGGTGCCTGGGTGGCTTAGTCGGATAAGCGTCCGCCTTTCGCTTAGGTCATGATCTCAAGGTTCATGGGTTTGAGCCTCTCGTCGGGCTCTGTGCTGACTGCCAGCTCGGAGCCTGGAGCCTATTTCCGAGTCTGTGTCTCTCTCTCTCTCTGACCCTCCCCTGTTCACGCTCTCTCTCTCTCCTAGAAATAAATAAAAATATTAAAAAAAAAAAAACAGCATCCACTGTTATATTTTAGACTCCCAGGTACTAACAAGAGTATGATCAGCATCACCAAGATGCCACGTGGCTGAAATCCATATTCGATGATTTTAGTCAAAACTTCCAGAACCTTCTAGCCCTTATGTTTCTTTCATGCATTCCTTAAACCTCCATCCTAATAAAAAGTGATTTTGTGGGACAGTTTCAAACCATTATGGGTTCAAGTTCACATGAGCTGTAGCTACACATTATAATATTTACTCAATACTCATAGAACACAAACTATACCTCCTAGAAATTTATGATTTATGATAGTTTATGATGCTGTGACTAGTAAGATTCACTACTTCAAACATTTTGAAAAAGATGATTACAGAATTAGAGTTTGGGCATTTTTCTTTGTGTTTGGTTTTGGTTTTGGGGTGTTTTTTTTTTATGTTTGGGAGGGTTTTTTGTTTTTTGTTTTTTGTTTTTTTTGGTTTGGCTTGGTTTGGGTTTTGCTTTTCCGCACTAGGAATATTGAAGATATTTTTCTTTATTAAATTTAGTGCCCTAGAAGAGTTTGAAACTCTTCTAAGCCATGACCAAAGACATGACTCCATCTGCTTTGTTCATGTGAGGTATAAAGACAGGTGACAAAATTTACCCTGTACACATAAAACACAAATTATGCGTGCTGGAGATAGTCTGGGGTCAGTTTTATGATGTGGCGCCCAGGAAGGGTTTCTAACCTCAAACATTCTGCAAAAACTTCCCAGATGCCAATTATGTCATGATTAAATACTGCAATATATGCTTTAAGATAGCTCCTATCCATACCCTCACAATGTAATTGTGCTGTTTCCATTTCTGCTTCCAAAGGGCGATGCTCATGGGAATTAAAAGCTCCACTGCTCTTAGGGGCCTGGAAAAATGCACAAATGAACAAAATTGCTAGGTAAGATATTAGGTGCTAAGCTAGTTATGTTTTGATCAACCATAATATCTCCCTAGCTACATACACTTTCTGCAGGCCAAATCAAATACACACAGTAGCCAAATTCGCCCTCTAGGCCTCCGGCACCTGGAATGCCTTCTTCTGTTTTTCTTGAGATGGTTTCCTCTTCTTCTAATGTTTTATCCCCCAAAATCACAACCTCCATGAATAGCTACCAGATCACTTCCACCAGTGCCTAGCACAGCATCCATGGTAGACTCCCACCCAGGACAGTGTAGATGGTAACTGGCAGGAGAATTGGCTTACCTAATAGGAGATGCAACCAGTCAGGACAAGCCACGCGAAGTCGTCTGTATAAATCGGGTACCTGGTGTAACCACACCGACACCTGAATCACAACTGCAATTACCGGAAGCCTTTCGGCTCAGGTATGTTCTCTAATAATTCTTGCAGATATGCTTCATCTTAGGTCACAGGGACAATAATAAGCATCATTGAGAATGAGAACCCACACTGTGGATGTGAACCACAACCAGTTTACTAAATAATTCCCGGAAGCATAGTCATCAGTATCTATCAAACAAGTCACTGATGTAAAGCAGGCGTAGCCTCCAAATATCTACTTGTCATTTCTCTTTCCCAGAGAATTACTTAGGCCTTTACTGGGTATGGTGAAAGGAAATGATGTGCTCTTAGCCCTACTTACATTGTCTTCTTTTTCGTGGCCCTTTGGTGTTTCTCGTGCCCTCTACTATCTGCCTTGGGATTCTGGAATTTGAGATTTGCATGTAATTCTTTGCCTCCCTGCTAATTAGGTATTTAAAGTTCTCATCTTGGGGTGCTTGGATGGCTCAGTTCATTAAGTGTCCGACTCTTGATTTTGGCTCAGGTCATGATCTTACGGTTTGTGAGTTCAAGCCCCGCATTGGGCTCTACGCTGATAGTGTGGAGTCTGCTTGGGATTCTCTCCCTCTCTCTCTCTCCTCCTCCATTTCTTTCTCTCCCTCTCTCTTAAAATAATTAAATGAAATTACATTAAAATACATTAAATTACATTACCTTACATTAAATTAATTTAAATTAAATTAAAACTCACATCTTAAGGACATCCCATAGCAGGTACCCTGGCAAGGTAGGCAAAAGCCTACTAACCAAGCAGGCACAGTGCTGCAAGCATTAAGGTTTGCTTAGAAAAACCCTGGCTGGCCTCACTTGGTCTGGAGTCCTCGTACAGTATGCAAACTGCCCAACCCTACCTGCCAGCCCTGCACATTGGATTTCACTTTACTCATTTCACAGTTCCTTTTGAACTTCATGTGTGCTTTCCTTCTGTGTGCTTTCTTTTCTTTTCTTTTTTTTAGATGTAATACTTGATTGAGATCATATCACAGTATGCCTGGAGGGAATTTATAGTCTAATGAGAAAATTAGACTTGTCCATTAACAATAGATGAAAGTAAGGGTCTGTTAGGACAAGCATGAGGGGCTCAAGGTAGAGGAAGGCAATTTCATGGTGCAGAGATGACCCAAGCTTTACTTTCAATTTGTGACCAGCGGTGTGATTGGTGGTCACCTTGAGCATTTGTCCAATCCCAGAATTAGTCTGGAAGCTCCTTAGTGGCGGAAACAAAGGCCCTTTCCTCTGCTCTTGCCTGGCCCCGGCAGAAACCTCGGCATACAGGAGGCATGGAGGCGTCATCAGCCTGTAGTCTTGCCCCACAACTAAAATATTCATGGAGACTTTATGTCTCTCTTGCATTCTGTGTTCTCATATATGCTTCTGTGACACCTTTTATTTGAAAGAACTTACATCTATGTAAAAATCTAGAAAGCTAGCCTATGGTTTCCCCCTTAAAATAGGAAAACATAATATGTTCCCCCTCTAAAGGGAAAGTTTCATTAATTCACCATTGGAAATCTTGAAAACTACGCGGAAATCGTTATGCATCTCATCTATTCCATCGTTTGTACGTTCTCTTCCTTCCAGGTTGAATTTTCGACCTACTCTTCTGCCTTAGAATACTCTACACAGTATCACATCTCATTAAGAAGATGGAAGACTTTTGCCAACACGGCATTTTCATCTGTTCCCAACATGAGTAGGTCATGTACACCACTGTTGCGTCAAAGTCTTTCAAAGTAATAAATTAATTGAATTACTGCTTTGTGGTGAATGAAGAACAGCAGAAGCCTCGCTACCGCGGCCGCTCCTTTCATGTGAATACTTAAATTCCCTGGGCACGGAAAGGAATTCCCTATAAACTAGACAAATGATCCATCTCTCTGTGATACATCTATTTTTATTATACCTGCAGGAAGACATTGATGTACCCGTTCTTTTTACCTTAAAGCAGAGACATTAATGAACAAGATGAAGTTATAGCTCTCAAAACGGAGTGATTTCTTACCTGAATGACTGTCAGGCTGTACACCAAGTCCAGGAAACGAGGAGAAGGAAACAAAGAGAGAAGTGCCATAGACATATTCCAGAAAGCTCTCCTGAAAGCCCTGCTTTTTCGTTTTGTTCGGTTTTGTTCCTGGAAATCTTCTTCCCTGAACTCTATGGATTTTGGTGTAATGCACTAAAAAATTGCTAATGGTTCTTTTCCTCCTTAAAAGAAAAGTTAAAAGCTATCCTGGATTTTGAACTGAGGTTATAACCAGGCTCTGTATTGTAGTTTCAGCAGGATTTGGAAACTACAAAAACGTATATATATTGGAGAAATCATTAAATAACATGAAATAGTAAACAGTTGGATAAGAACACCAGTGTGGCATCGACAAGAATATGTCTAGCCTAACCAGGCTGATATCCTTGTGGGAGTTCTGGTCGACCAAAGGAAGCCAGAGATACAATCAATCTTAAGTTTTAGCAGGGTCTTTGATTTTCCCCCACCCAACACACACATCAATTAAGTGGAAAAACAAGGTCTGAACTACTCAGTTATGAGGTGAATGGAAAAGCAGCTGGAACGTCAGACCCAGAGAGAGGTTATCAATGGATCAGTGTCAACCTAGGGACATACAACAAATGGTGCTATGGTCCTCCACGGTCAGCTCAGAACCTGTGGTCATTTAACATTTCTATCAGTGACCTGAAGGACACAACAGAGAGAAGGTTCTTGTTAAACTCTGGAGGGGGGAAGGCGGAAGGCCAGATTCCTGGAAAGGGGGCAGTGAAATCCAAGACAACAGAACAGATTGTCAAAACAATCAGCCACAGCTAAAATAAAGTCTAATGGAGAGAGCTGTGGGTCACTGAGGGACACATTTTGCTAATAAAGACAAGGAAAAGTTAGGTCTATGGAAGTCTGGTGGTGAAAGAGTTACTTGGAATTTTTGTCACATTTTGTGTCCTTTGGTCACAGTGTTCTTCCTTCATCTTTTCTCAAAATTTTTATTGCTGAATCCAGAGAGTTTCTGCCTCTTAAATCTCTGGGAAGAGGAGGCAGACGAGAAGGGGGGGTGGGCAGAGGGACTAATATCAGGGCTGCTTTTTATTTTTAAAACTGTATTGCTGTTAAGTATCTAATAACAAGGAGTCTCATCTCACAGAATGAAGATTCATCTTACTCTGAAAGCCTGATATGTGTACGGGCAGGATTCCGGGAACATTTATTTGCTGGGCTCTACCCGCACATGTGCACACGCACAACACTTCCCCTCACACCTGTGCACGTATGTACACGCTCATGCTCCCTTCGCTTAGCTTACAAAGCCCCTCCTCCACCCCCACCCTCAACCCTCAACCAGGACCTTGCGCCTCAAGGAGGCCATGATAAATCATCCCTCTCCCTAACTACAGTGAGGAATGAAACAAGGAAGAAATAGTCCTGACACAATTAGAAGAAGAAGAAGAAGAAGAAGAAGAAGAAGAAGAAGAAGAAGAAGAAGAAGCAGCAGCAGCAGCAGCAAGTATAATATGAAGATGCAAAAACTAGAAGCCCTAAGACTAGATCTTCCCTCCAGGACCAAACTGTTTGGGAAAATCAGAGGCAAATTGATCTTGAAACCATGAAAATGAGTCAAAAAATGAAAAAGTAAAAGCTTCTGAGGTTAATCAACCTAAAATAGAGCCTCGAGGAAGATTTAACCTTAAAATCTAAGGAAACTGTAATGTAATTATCTGTTCTTTAAGCACACTAAAAATGTAGACGGGGGAGAGGAGTGAGCCTCAATTCTAAGACGAAAGAGTAAAGTTAAGTTTAAATAACCGTGTCCAAAATATAGATATATATACATTCTAGGGTGAGGCAGATAGGGTACTTGCCTTGGGCACGAAAGGGAAGGGAGATCCAAACCTCGGTAAACAAGGTAGATAGTATTTTCATACACTATCTTAAAAAATTATCATCAATGCCAGAAGTCTATAATAAATGAAATATCAAAATTTTAACTAAAGAAAGAATCAGCATTACTAACTTCTTGCTTCTGTCTCAAACTCCAAAATGGCTAGGCAATAATAATTGGTGTCCACCTGCTTATGATATTACCTACAAGTTATAAAAGCAATCTGGCTTTGGAAGACTTGGTAAACAGTATGAATTGCCATCCAAGTAGTTGGATGTTGTAAACAGAGGCAGATTCTAAAGAGGCAGATCTATTTATTTTTTCCTTTTTTTTTAATGCTTATTTATTTTTGAGAGAGAGAGAGAGAGGAGACAGCGCTAGCAGGGGAGGGACAGAGAAGGAGGGAGACACAGAAAGAGAGAGACACAGAATCTGAAGCAGGTTCCAGGCTCTTAGCTGTCCGCATAGAGCTCTTGGTGAGGCTCAAACTCACAAACCTTGAGATCATGACATGAGCCGAAGTTGGATGTTTAACCTGAGCCACCCAGGTGCCCCTAAAGAGGCAGATTTATTAAAGCAGAGGGACATTATCAGTTTCCTGGATGGGCTTTGCTTTTATCTCTTCTAGGAAATTTAGCAAAATGCCGGACCTAACAAGTAGAATATTCTTAAACCAAGGATGACAAATCATGGATTATCATATGATCTCCTAATCTGCTGAACAAAAAGAAAAAAAAAGACAGAGAGAAAAATGCTATCTCTATTCCCAAATGGCTCTTTATACCCTAGTCAGTTTTTTTTTTTCAATTTTTCTTTTAATTTAATGTTAAATTCCCTCTGTTTTATTTGGATTATTTAATCTTGTAAATGTCAACTTCTTCACATTACTGCCAGGAAGGACAGGTGAATTTCTTTACAGCTCCAGTTTGATTATTCCTTCCTGTAACGCTATAAATAAGTGAGTATTTCCCTGGAATCGCTCTTGTCAAAAGCAGTAAGTAAAATAAGATCTCAGATGAATATGAAAATCGAGTCTTCCATAAAATGTGATACTGTGCTGTAAGTATCTGTCTCTTAGACCTCTGATAATTCGTAAAACATCAAATGATCTGCCTTAGATGTGAAACCTCAAGTGATTCGGGCATGTAAACTTGCTTAACTGCCATAAATTGAAGGATTTTAATGGGGTTTTCACAAGTGTTAATAAATTTCAGTTTCAACCCACTGTATTTCTCTCTACCTCCTCTTCTTCCTCCCTCCCCCCCCTCCCCTTTCTCCCCCTCCCCCCTCCCTCTCTCTCCCTTGCTCCTCTCCCACTCTCTCCCTCTCTCCACTTTTCTCTCTTTCTCTCAATTTGGGTATTAGCCTTCACATGAAGCACATTTTCTCATGATGAGAGAATCATTTATACTTGCTTGATTCAAACATTCTTTAGCAGCGGAATAATTAGATATCATGTTTCTTTCATCCCCTTTTTTGATTATTAAGTAACGCCAGGTGGCAATAAAAGCAGAGCGCAAAGGTAACCCAAAGATGGGAATAGGTGGAATATATTTCAATGTGCATGAAAGTAAATGCTTTGTCAAACATGCTTCATAGAATTTTCATGACTAGGGAAGGTGTTCAACTGTTCGTGGCCAAGGAAAATATTGAATATACAATTAGGGGAAACAGCTAAAGCAGTTTTTCCATTACACGAATTTATTTATATGTCCATGTACACATTTACACCAGAGAAGTTTTTGCACGGGTAAATATCTGTCTGTCTGTGCCTACCTGCTACAGAAATAGAGTGGCCAAGGAAGAGCACAATTAATTATGAAGACATTTTGCTTACTCACGATGTCAAATCAAACCATTCGGGCATTGGGGTTTTATTTATTTGAGTTTTGCAGGGTGAATGTGCTAAATCATCAGGACTGACCAGAAGAACCACTTAGATTTTCAGGATAATATACAACCACCATTTCTCACGGATGCCTGAAATAAAATCTAAACTCAAGTCTGAATGCATTATCTTTTCCAGAATTCTAATTTAGACAGAATCCAAGACGTATTGACTGAAATAGGGAGTGGGCAGAAGGAATGACCAGACAAAGTGTCTGTAATTCTCATTTTTATCCTATCATCTAGGTTTCAAGTTCAAAAGAATTGAATTGAAATCCTTCCTTCCTCTTGTGGTATAGAAAATTACCTTCCCCATTCTCAGAAGAACTCCCAGATGACAATAAAGTACATATCTCTTAGTAACAAAAAATCCAAAGGCTTTATAGGACAAGGGCTTGGGGGTGGAGGGACTCAAGTACAGAGTAAAAGGGTAGGAAGCTAACAAGATCATAATTAGGGAATGATGTGATATGTCTGCCTCAGAACTTAATGCTCTCTTGGGTTGCATTAATGGTGGTCTAGTTTCTAGATAAGGGAGGTGATAGTTCTTATCTATGCTGCCACTCTCTAACCACTCCTGATAAATTTGCCTCATTCAGTCCACAGTGATGAACTAAAAAAAAAGTCATGGGAGCATTAGCAACCATGTTATATCAGACTCTATGTTAAGACGGAAGAAGAGACATGTTTACAGCATTAAAATTCTCGTAAGAGTGCCATGGAAAAGAGAGAACAGATTTGTTCTTTTTGACTCCAGGAGTGATCAGCTGAATTCTGTCACTAAATTAACTTTCAGTGTTCTTTCCATGTCTGGGATCCTGAGACTATTTCTGGGATTCTGGGACGTTAACTGATGAGGTCTTTTGCTTTCAAACCAGGTGATAATTAAGCCTCTCTACGTATATGAGAATCTTCTTTACTTTAAAAGGTCTCCATAGAACAACATTTACCTATATACATTGATTACTTATTTATTTAGAAGTCTCTATCCTTTACTGAGTCAGAAAAAAGCTATGGGCTACTCTTCAGGGAAAATCAGAATACACTGACATTCAGAATTTAAACTTTAGGTAAGGAACACCATTAAAGAAAAAAAAAAGTATTCATACCTAGATAGAGCTAAGAACTTTTTAGAAAATGTAGGAAAAATATAGGACAAATAATTTTAAGAAAACCGGTTGCAGTAGCCTTAAGAAACTGGACTCTCCAAAGAGAAAATGATGAGAAGGAAGTCAAGAAAAACAGCCTTTGTGGAAATTATATTTGCTGCACAAATGCAACACTTTTGTACGCACATAGTCACACACATAAAGTGAGAGGCACAAGAAACCTGGGTTGGCTAAACAAAAGAGTCTAAAAAATAAGTGGACATCTTGAAAGATCTTGAAGAATCCTCATCTTTGCAATGTATTGATTAAAAAGAAAATATAAGTTTTAAAAACCAGAAATAGAGATCTTAAAACATAGTGGAAATAGAGTTAATATGAAGGAAAGTCCATCCTTATGTGAGAATGGACACCTTTAATGAGTGACACTGACACTAAGTACAATAACACAAAAAAATTCAATAAAATGGCTATGGAATTAGCAGATTTTGCACCTCGGCTGGGGTTTTGCATGAATTGCTAAGTCACGGCACCACGTTAGGGTCAAAGGCTATCTTTGAGGGCTCCTGGGTGGCTCAGTTGGTTGAGCGTCCAACTTCAGCTCAGGTCATAATCTCACGGTTTGTAAGTTCGATTCCCGCATCGGGCTCTGTGCTGACAAACAGCTCAAAGCCTGAAGCCTGCTTCAGATTCTCTATCTCCCTCTCATTCTGTCCCTACCCTGCTAATGTTCTGTCTCTCAAATAAAAACATATGTTTTTAAAAAAATGTTTTAAAAACCCATCTTTGGAAGCATCAGCTCTCACCTTGGATGGCCTCAATGTTATTTCAAGGGATAATTATTCATATACGTCTTAAGATTATATATAGAACAGCTCAATAGTCTTTCATATAAATCCATGCTTATGCACTATTTGTATATGTTATATATAATCTTATATAAATGCACGCATATAATTACATAAATATATATGTACTATAAATGTATGTCTGTGTATATATCATATTTATAATTCTTTATATCATACATAAATGTACAGGGGCATCAGCTCAGGTTATGATCTCACAGTTCATGAGTTTGAGCCCTGCCTCGAGTTCTGTGCTGACCACTCAGAGCCTGGAACTTGCTGCAGGTTCTGTGTCTCCCTCTCTCTCTGCCCCTCCCTTGCTTGTACTCTGTCTCTCTCTCATGCTCTCTCAAAGTCAGGAGAAACTTAACAGAGGACCATGGGGGAGAAGAAGGGGAAAAATAGTGGGGGAGAGGGAGGGAGGCAAACCATGAGAGACTCTTGAATACTGAGAACAAAATGAAAGCTGATGGGGGATAAGGGGGGAGGGGAAGACGGGTGATGGGCATGGAGGAGGGCACTTGTTGGCATGAGCACTGGGTGTTACGTGGAAACCAACTTGACAATAAACTATGAAAGAAAACAAAGAAAGATAAAAAATAAAAATAAATAAGCATTAAACAATGTATATCAAAAGTAAATATACACATATATTTTTTAATTTGTATAGATGTTATTGAATCATACAATATAAATTCATAGCTTTTTGCTCTATTTTATGACTCTGCCCATAATAACATATGAATACAATCACACCGAAGAGTCTTTACCATTTTTTTTTCAGAAAAAGTTTCTTTGTTTTTAAACATATTGGAAATCACACTCTCTGAAGTTTCCTCTCCTTCCTATAGAGGCCATTTCTAAGCTCTCGAAAATACACTAGAAGCAACCTTCTTGATACATGGTAAGTTCCCAGTAAATGTTAGTTAGAATTTCTTATCATTTACTTGAATGTTCTTTTTTCTCTCTTGCTGCCACTCCCTGACTTCTCAGGCTATTGATAATGCCACAAAGAGTGAGAAGCATTTCACCGTTTGATGAGGCAGATTCAAACCCAACCTTTACCTTTTAGTGATAAAAAAAAAAAAAAAGAAAATTACCAATAGTAGGTAGGCCATACCTGAGAAGGAACTCTCACACTTCGATCTATGAAGACTTTTTTTTTTAATGTTTTATTTATTTCTAGGAAAGAGAGAGACAGCATGAGCAGGGGAGGCTCAGAGAGAGAGGGAGTCACAGACTGAAACAGGCTCCAGGCTCCGAGCGGGCAGTCAGCACAGAGCCCGACACGGGGCTCGAACCCACGAACCGCGAGATCATGACCTAAGCGAAAGTCGGATGCTTAACCGACTAACCCACCCAGGCTCCCCTCTATGAACACATTTTAAAGCCTCCTTTATTTCTTGGCTGAATATGTATGGAAACTGTCTGTTTAACTAATTATGATGGAAGAGAACTTGACTTCTGGGTTTTTATCTTAATATATCCATGCCTAGGACCGAATGAATGATATTTGTTTATTGAGGACTTATAATTAGGGTTCATTTTGAGTTAAGGTCACCCATTAAAAAAAAAAAAACTGGCAAATGAGGATGCTTTCCCAAAGGGACCATAAGACCATCTTACAGAACATCTTTTTCTCTCAATTTTAATTCTTGATTTATGTGTCTGTGCGTGTTTTTCTAGAAATAATATATTTTTATAACAGAGATTTTTCAGATCATATAAGAAAACACATCTTTTGTGACACTATTTTTTAATGCCTAGAGCATTCTTATGTATATAGAATTAGATGAGAAATTTAGCCCACAGCCACTGAGCTGTATGTAGTGTTCCAGTCATTACTTTTGATAAAAATCCTTTTCTCTTATATGAAACAGCTATATATGTGATTAAAAAAATATATATCATATATAATCATTTTATTTTAAATATGATGTATAATGCCTTTCTCCAAATGTTTAATGTCCATTAAAATTCCCGTACCTATATAGTATTACAGAAAGAGAATGACTCTGGAAAAGTAAATCCTTTTGAAACTAATATGTGTAACTGAATGATACGGTTCATTGAAAGGTCAAGGAGTCCAACTTATTTTATGTTGACTGAACATAAGTTGGCAATGCAGACGACTTCGACAAAAATATACACGTGGTCTATTTTAAAATAATTGCTAGTACAGCAGCCTGTGTCATATAGTTATTACATGGATCTGGGTACGTAGTAAGGTAAATTGTGCACTCAAAAAAAGTCCTTGTAGTAAATATAACCAGAATACAGATGATAATTTTGCCCCAGAGTTCAAAGGTTATTTATAAAGACATGATATTTTCATTGCTAATTTTAAAAAGTAGATCTAAAATCTTTAATTTTAAATGTAATCTGTTAATATAGAAGGAGTTATCTGTGGTTTGACCAGCACTTCTGAGGTTATTAGATCAAACTCAGTTCCTACCTGAACCAGTAATATGGAGGTAAAAATACACCATACAGCCATATTTAATTTGTCACATTACCTCTTTAGAGGATACCGCATCAGTGGGCTTATTTGAAAAGCAAAATGTATTAGGGCAATGTCCACATTTAAAATAATGTCAAAAAACTAGGCATCAAAAGATATGATATCAAAAGATATTTGATTTGATATTCATATCAAAAGATATGAATTTGAATCTAAGTTCCACTTCTCAACTAGACGTGGTGAAAGATTTCATCTTACACTCAGTTGTATTTTTGAAACTCAACAACTCGAATTTTTCTGAAGAACTTTCTGTTCAGAGGCTAAATGTGGAAAATAATACTCATATTAAAAATAATGAAAAATAAATGAGATATATTTGAAAATACTTAGGATAATATTTTTGAAACTGTCCACCACTTAATAATTGCCCTTCCTTTCACTGACTTGTAAAATGATGACTTCACTGCAATGAGTCTCAATTATTTTATCTGGAAAATAAAGCAACTGGACTCCATGATGTCTAATAGTCTATGATGCTCTTGGGAGATAAAATTCTCCAAACAGAAAGAAGATAAATATGCACCGAATTTCTGTATAGCCAATTGAATGAGTATCTGTTCATTTTTAACATTGGAAGATGGTGACCTTCTTCTAATCTCTGTTCATCTGGAATCCTATTTATCTTCACCCTTTTAAGATTAATTTACAATCAAGACCAGATGGCTCGTGGCCACCCATTTTCATATCCTGAGCTGATTATCTATCAAAATTTTCAACACAAATATCTTGCTTCGGTTTGCAGAAGCCATGATTATGCAAATGAAATATAAAGAGCATACAAAAAATATGTATGAGTTTAAGATATAAAGACTGAGTATTGATATTTAACTATCACCTCATATAACAAGATGCTGTACGGTATAATGGCAATGCATTAGGCTAATGCTAGTTTTGTCACTTAATCTCTTTGACCTTGGTCAAATCCCTTACCTCTCAGAGTCTTCATTTCCTCATCTCGAAAATGGAGATCTTGGATTAAATGAGTTCCAGGGACTCATTCAGCCACAATGCTTATGAACATGAATGTGCAGATCATAAAATCACTTCACATATGGAGAAAACTGCTCTATAATTTTCAGCTAAGGATCTATCCAGTTGTATGAAGTGGCAAAAGATGTAACATCTACTTTCAAAGAAATTGAATTTTGTAGTTATATTCAAACCATGGGTTCTGGTCAGGAGTTCCATAAAGTAAATTCCTAGAACCTAATGTCTGGTCTCTCCCTGCCAGACTTGGTAATAAGTTCTTATCTTTTGTCCCTTCTTCCTCTTTCACATTTCAAGAATATGTGATAAAAGTTTAGCTTGCAATTAAGAGTAGTATTTGTGCCGGAAAACACTCCTTGATCTAAAGATGACATCGACTGAGCAGGAGCTGGCATTGGTGAGATCTTGCTTGTCTCAGGCATAATTTGCAATACACGGCATTTAGTATGACATATTGTTATTGCAAACTAATTATTAAACATTATTAATCATTACAACCACTCTATAGGGAAACTATTTACTAACCCCGCATTATCACAGGAGAGGAAATTACTACTGGAAGTTCATAACTTGCACAAGGCCACACGGCTAGTAAGTGTTAGAAACACATTATGAATATCACACCACATTCTGTCTCAGAAGGGAAGTTACTAGAAACCTCGTAAATTAAATTGGTGCTGCAAAAATAAGAGTCATGGGCATTTTGTTCATCACATGGCATTAAATGAAATGCTTTCAATTCCAAGCCAAATTAAAAAGATTACAGAACATATTTTTAAAGCACATTTTTCTAAATTATGATTTATACATAACTGTGGATCATTATATATCCACTACAGATCATGTTTTCTAAGAATACTTAGTGATAGAAATTGGCATTAAAGACAAAACATTAGTGCACTATGGGCTAATAGATACAGCATGCATAGAAGAACACTGGAAAAGTGCGCCCAAAAAGACAAGAAATTAATCAGTGAACAAATATCAAATGCCTGTTTTGTTCCAGACACTGCACTAGGTACTGAAAATATAGGGTGAAAGACAGACGTTGTTCCTACCCGCAAGGTATTTACAGTATGCTAATTAGTCTGTCAATCTCTGAGTAATGGGATTATAAATGATTTTCTTTTGTCTTTTTCTCATTTTCTAAATGATCAATAATATAAATGTAATATCATAATCAGGAAAAACATTATAAAATAACCTTTTGTCTTTTATAGTTTTGCATAGGACAACTATTAATTTCTTCCTACCTTCTCTGGGCTATGCTACATGTAGCAGAACCTATGTGCTTTTTCTTTTTTTAATTATTTTAGAAAGCATCTGTATTGCAATATTATATAGATATGTAGCTATTCCCTTGTGAACAAAAATTACAGCAAACATATTAAAATGACTTACATTAAAATATGTTTAAAGAAATGTTTCTAAAAAGAAAAATCCTCAGTTTTATGCACCTTATGTTCTCTAGCTAAATAAACTTTACATCCACTAACTTCTCAACCTCATTATTTACCCCCAATTTTAACCTTTCATGTCCCTATTTCTCATCATTGTTGTAATGGAAATTCACTACATAGAGCTAGTCATCCTCAAATATATTCTCAATTTTGTCTCAAAATATTTAATTATTCATTCAATCCATCAATGTATTTGTATCCTACTGAGCCATAATCTATAGATACGGTCATTCTTAACATAATGTATGTTAAAAATTTGACTCTTCTTGTAGATCATGAGCTTCCTAATGTCAGGGTCAAATCATTTTATTTTTATATAATTGCTTCTCGAGAAACATGCTTTATTTTGTTTCTAAAAGCTCAATTTAAAAATCATATATGAACCACTTATGTTTGAATCGGCAATTTCTTGATGACACCTGTCAGTATGAAAATTAGCTGAAGGGCTCCTGGCTGGCTCAGTCAGTGGAGTATGTGACTCTTGATCTCAGGATCTCAGGATCATGAAGTCGAGCCCCACATTGTGTGTAGAGGTTACTTATTAAAAAAAAAAAAAAAAGAATTAGCTGATATTCCCAACACCAGAAATACAATGACATTAATGGGATTTTCTTCCTGGCAACTATAAACAAATATGTAAATGTAAATTTCTAATATTTTGTTATAAAGAAAAATATTTAAATAAATTGATAGAATAAATACCTTAATAAATGACCTCTTCAGTTAGGATTAAAATTTATATGGTAATTGCTTTAAAAATTAAATGTACTTGCAAGTCATTCTTTAACTACTTTTTCTTATTTTAAACCAAACAAATGCAAATACCTGTTGTTAAATGGCAAATAGTACTATATGGATTATAGTAATAAACAACGGTCTTTAGCTCAACTCTCAAATCTTTTTCAACAAAGACAGCAAATTCAACTTTCCTAGATAATTTTATTGCTTATACTGTTTTCATATTTCATTTTTAAACGTTTATTTATTTGTTTTTGAGAGAGAGTAAGAGCACATGCATAGGAGTAGGGGAGGGGCAGAGAGAGAGAAAAAAGAGAATCCCAAGCAGGTTTGGCGCTGTCAGAACAGAGCTTGATGTGGGCCTTGATCTCATGAACTGTGAGATCATGACCTGAGCTGAAATCCAGAGTCAACTGCCTAACGAAAGGAGTCATACAGGTACCCCACTACTATCATATTTCTTAAAAATTCATTTCTATTGTCATTCTTTGGTTAGTCAATTTTAGATATCATCCATTGACTTCTTATACTAGAAAATGCAGAGTCAACATTCAGCACCGCTATTTCTTCTAACCATCTTCCTCATATTTTATGTCACGACATTTTTGTTAAATCAAAATTATATTAATATTTTTACCACTATGTAAATACCTGTTCATTGTTGAGCCAGATAGTAAAACAGGGTTATATTTTCTTTTTCTTCTTCTGGGAACTAATAACGAACTGGAATTTAAATAAAAATTGAGAGGGGAAAAAAAGAAAGTATGTTTTTTAACTCTAAAATTCTAAGAGGAAAATATAGATGTAAATCTTCACGAACTCGGATTAGGCAATGCTTTCTTAACTATAACACCAAAAGCATGAACAAAAAAAGGAAAAATAGAGCAATTGAACATCAAAACTAAAAACTTTTGTGCTTCAAAGGGCACTATCAAGAAAGTGATGACAGTCCAAAGAATGGAAGAGTATATTTGCAAATTTTATTTCTGATAAATGAATTGCTCAGAATATATAGAAAAGCCTTACAACTCAACAACAAGACAAATAACCCAATTTTCTAAATGAGTAAATGATTCAAACAGACATTTCTCCAAAGAATATATACGAGTGACCAAAAAAATGCACAAACCATGACCAACAGCTCAACATTATTAATCGTTAGAGAAATACAAACCAACCCCACAATGAAAAAGTGCTTCACTCCCATTGAAATGGTTTTGATTTTTTTTAAATGGACAGTAACAACTGCACATCTACATGCAAAAGAACACTGTTGAGATTATTGCAAAAATCGAGTACTGGGGCGCCTGGGTGGCTTAGTCGGCTAAGCGTCTGACTTTCACTTAGGTCATGATCTTGCGGTTCGTGGGTTCGAGCCCCACGTCGGGCTCTGTGCTGACTGCCAGCTCAGAGCCTGGAGCCAATTTCAGAGTCTGTATCTCCCTCTCTCTCTGACCCTCCCCTGCTCTCGCTCTCTCTCTCTCTCTCTCTCCTAGAAATAAATAAAAATATTAAAAAAAAAATTGAGTACTGGCTAGGTTGTGGAGAAATTGGACTCCTCACACATTACTGGTGGAAATATAAAATGGTACAGCCACTTTGGCAAACAATTTGTCAGTTGCCCACAGCATTAAATATAGAGTTATCATGCGCCCCCAACAATTCTACTCCTACATATATAGCCAAAAGAATGAAAAACATATGTACTCATAAAAAACTGCATGTGGATGGCAATGAGAAAGAATGAAATCTGGCCATGTGTAGCAACGTGAATGGAACTTCAGGGTGTTCTGCTGAACAAAATAAGTCAGGCAAAGAAGGACAGATACCATATGTTTGCACGAATAGGAAGATTAGGAGGAACTTAACGGAGGACCATGGGGGAGAAGAAGGGGGGAAATAGTTGGGGAGAGGGAGGGAGGCAAACCATGAGAGACTCTTGGAATACTGAGAACAAACTGAGGGCTGATGGGGACGGGGGAAAAGGGAAGGGGGTGATGGGCATGGAGGAGGGCACTTGTGGGGATGAGCACTGGGTGTTATATGGAAACCAACTTGACAGTAAACTATTTTTAAAAATTGCATGTGGATACTCATAGTAACATTATTCATAACTCAAAGTGTAAAAACACCCAAATGTCTATCATTGATGAATAGATGAATACATGTGCTTGATCTATACAATGGAGTATTATTCGGCAACAAAAAAGAATGAAGTGCTACACCCACTGCAACATGAATGAACCTCAAGAACAAGGCGCTAAAGGAAGGCAGCCAGACATAGAAGGCTTTTATGCCCCCACATTGGAAGATTCCACGTAGATGCAATGTCCAGAGCAGGTAAACCCGTGAGGACAGTTGTCAGATTATCAGTTGTCAGAGAGGAAAGTGGGTGAGGGGTGACCAGCTAATGGTTATAAGGTTTCTTTTTTTCAAGTGATGAGAACATTCTGCAATTAAATAACGCCAACGGTTGTGCAAGTCTGTGAATATACTAAACAGTAAACACGTAAGAGTACATTTAAAAGCAACAACCAAAAAATTGTGTCTTTAAAAACATAGTTTTTATTTATTTATTTATTTATTTATGTTTTATTTATTTCTAGGAGAGAGAGAGAGAGACAGCATGAGCAGGGGAGGGTCAGAGAGAGAGGGAGTCACAGACTGAAACAGGCTCCAGGCTCTGAGCCGGCAGTCAGCACAGAGCCCGACGCGGGGCTCGAACCCACGAACCTCGAGATCATGACCTAAGCGAAAGTCGGACGCTTAACCGACTATGCCACCCAGGCGCCCCTAAAAACATAGTTTTTAAAAAAATATATATATATATATATATTACTAATTTTTCCCAAATTTTATCATTGGATTTTAAAACCTCTCTTAGTATTATTTCCCACATGGTCAAATACATCTAGGATCACACAGGTTTTGTTTTGTTCCGTTTTCTGGAGCTCTCCTTCCTGGAATTCTCTGATACCTGTCTCCAATTTGGAATGATTCTTTTCAAGGTTTATGCAAAATTATTCATCTGCATTTCACTGAGCATCTCTTCTGTGTTTAGTCGTATTGTTGCATTCCTCTTTCTTGATATACAGCAAGAACATATAAACATCGGTGTGTGTGTGTGTGTGTGTGTGTGTGTGTGTGTTTCCTTTTGATTCTTGCACTGACTCTGACACCTTCTTTGGTCCTTTTGTCTGTTGTGATATCTGCCTTTTCTGTCAGAGGTTTCTCTCAAGTAGCAGTTGGGACCCTGGAAAGTTGAGTACAAACTCTGAGAATGTAAGGGCTTTGAAGTACAAGGGTCCTGGTTGTTTCATTATGAGATCTATTTATTTTTTCTTCTAGAGCAAGTGCAGCTTCTTTAGAGACACGTGCCTGGTTTCTTAAGACCGAGTGGCAGGAAAAGGGTATGGTCTATCTCATGTGTTTTTCAGAACATTGTGCTGTGAGAATCTCTACGAAGTAAAGCAATCCTGTTTATGTTTATGGTCGGGTAAGTGTAGGAGATACAGACTATCACATTCCTGTTCCTGGAGAATAACTGCATGTCTATAAATACATTGATACGGGGGCGCCTGGGTGGCTTAGTCGGTTAAGCATCCGACTTTCGCTTAGGTCATGAAATCGCGGTTCGTGGGTTCGAGCCCCGCGTCGGGCTCTGTGCTTGACTGCCAGCTCAGAGCCTGGAGCCTGTTTCAGAGACTGTATCTCCCTCTCTCTCTGACCCTCCCCTGCTCATGCTGTCTCTCTCTCTCTCCTAGAAATAAATAAAAATATTTTTAAAAAAATACATTGATACGGTCACTTAATTTATCCTTTCTTTTTATTCCTTTGACTTGTGGAAAGGAAAGAGATTGCATACCTTGCGGATATTAAACCCAATATATTAAAAATATTACAACTTCTACATGTCGATAGGAAAATTATTAAAGGGATAGTAAATTATTTTTGTACTAAGTATATTTTACACTTAATTTGGACTAGCCATATTCCATTGTGCTCACTAGCTCTATGCACCTAATGGTTACCATATTGGATAAAAAGTATCTAAATCAGAGATCTTGGCCTTATGGCTTAATACATTGCAAAGTGCTAGTTGTTTATTTGGGTGGATTAAATTTGCTCAGAGCCAATCCCTTTCCCTCACAGATATAAAACAAACCAGAGAAGTGAGTTCATTTGCCAGTCAGGGTATAGACGATTACAGATCTATACCTAAAACCTGAGTACATGATAATACTTTCTCAGGACATCATATATTTTTGGCTATGTTTTTGGCCCACACTTCTTTCTTTTCTTTAACTAGCCTATTTCCCCTTTATTCCTCTCTGGGTGTATAGAACAATTGCCCCAAGTCTTTCCTCTAAAAACAACTCACAGAGGGGGTGCCTGGGTCGCCCCTATGTGAATTTTTTCCTCTATGAGTTTTTTCCTCTAAAAACCAACTCACATAGGTGGCTCAGTTGGCTAAGCCTCCAACTTTGGCTCAGGTCATGATCTCACACAACTGTGCATTCGATCCCTGCATGCAGCACTGGACTGACAGTTCAGAGCCTGGAGCCTGCTTTGGATTCTGTGTCACCCTCTCTCTGCCCCTTCCCTACTCATGCTCTGTCTCTCAAAAATAAATAAAAGTTGAAAAAATTTTAATAAAAATAAAAGCAACTCACATATGTACAGATGCTCAGTCTGGCTAATTTTATCTCACTTCTCTCCAATAAAACCACTGTAATTTTAGAACAATGTATTATCTTTGAACGTTTAAACATCTCTGTGGCTCTTTGCCAGCCATGGTATGGCTTACTTAAAGTAAAACCTTTTTTAAAAAATTAAATACTTACCACATATCAGATTTCTTTAATAGCAGTACTACTAAGATGGAGCAAAGGGAAACTCCTCTGCTTTCCCTTTGTTTTAATATTACATTAGCATTTAAAATATTAATAATTTATAGGACGCCTGGGTGGCTCACTCAGTTAAGCATCTGATCCTTGGTTTCAACTCAGGTCGTGATCCAAGGGTTTGTGCGTTCAAGCCCTGCATGGAGCTCTGTGCTAGAGGTAAAGAGCTTGCTTGGGATTCTCTTTCTCTGCCCCTACCTGACTTGCACTGTCTCTCTCTCAAATAAATAAACTTTTAAAAAAACATGAAAAGGTTGATAATTTCATATACGAATCCAGATATAAAAGGGAATACGTATAATTCCATTGACATAAGTTTCAAGAACACACAGAGCCATCTGATGGCAATAAAAGGATGGAGGCTACTCCAGGGGTTGGGAGAGGTATACTAATCTGGAAAGGGCATAAGGAATCTTCTGGATCGCTGGGCATGATAGACACTCAATGTGAATGGTGATTACATGGGTACATACATTTATTGTACATATGTTACACCTCAATTTCAAAAATGGAGGGGCACCTAGTTCGCTCACCAGGGACGCCTGGGTGACTCAGTCAGTTAAGCATCAGACTCTTGATCATGGCTCAAGTCCTGATCTCATGGTTCTGTGGGACCAAGCCCCACATGAGGCTCGGTGCTGACACACAGAGCCTGCTTGGACTCTGTCTCCATCTCTCCCTGTTCCTCCTCTGCTCATGCACATTCACCCTCTCTGTCTNGTGAGGCTCAGTGCTGACACACAGGAGCCTGCTTGGACTCTGTCTCTATCTCTCCCTGTTCCTCCTCTGCTCATGCACATTCACCCTCTCTGTCTCTCAAAATAAATAAACTAAAAAAATCACAATAATCAAAAACGGAGAAAAACAGTTGCTTCTTTTTATTGATTCTCAGGTTTATTTTAATTTCCAACCAAGATGTAGGCAGAGCTTTACATGTGAGAGTGGTAACAAGTAAGTGAAGTAACAAGAGTTTAGAGTTCAAAGACACAGAAACATAGAACAGAAGCATAAAGATAGACTCTGGGTCGTTCACATACTAATGTCAATTACTCTGCAAAAGAAGTAATACACAATAATCAGATCTTCTATATGCTACCATATGCAATCATCTAGTTTGGGAGATTTTTAACATCAGATTTTACATCTGCTTGTGCCCCAGGACATTCAGACAGTCACTGATGCCAGTGAACTTAATGTGTGAAGGATATAGGCAAATCGCAGTTTTTCTGGTTCGTTTATTTTGTTTAAATTGTGTTAAGTACTTAAATAATTAGTATAAAGCATGCTCAGAGCCAAACAAAAGTAAAAGTATCACAAAAGGAAAGAGAAAAAAAAAATGTGTTTGCCTTTATTCTTAAACCAGCGGTGTACTGCATGGAATTCAGCATGATTGACCATTGTAATTGCTTGTTCTGCAATGAGCAAGAACCACACTCCCATTCCTCTGCCACCACAAATGCTAAGCAGTCACTGGCATGTCTCTTGTGGTATATTTGTGGGGTTATAACATGTCACTTCCACTAAAACTGTAATCATTAATTGCTTAAGAGTTCATTCGGTTTAAAATATTTTCCATCAAAATTCAGTCTCCAATAAATACTCGGAGTAAAATGAAACGTAGTGAGGGTTTTTTAAAGTGTGATATTTTAAAAAGGCCACCTTTAACTGTTTCATACCTTTACTTAGAAATTGTGCTTATTTCAATGTTTTTTTATTTATTTGGGAGGGGGTGGTGGTGAGGGGAAGGGCAGAGAGAGAGGGAGAGACAGAATCCCAGGCAGGCTCCACACAGTCAGCACAGAGGCAGATGCGGGGCTCCATTCCATGAACCGTGAGATCATGACCTGAGCCGAAATCAAGAGCCAGACGCTTAACCAACTGAGCCACCCAGGGGCCCCAAATTGTGCTTATTTCAAATGCACCCTTCACACACTGGATTTCTTTCCATTTGTTTTCCATTTATGAGCACAAAATGATTTCTGATCCCATGCCATTTTATTCGTGTTGGTTTACAGGACTTCAAATAATTTCTACAAAAGACATTAAGACAGAAAGACCTCACAGTCTTTGGCAGCTAATCCAGAAGCTTCCTTAAGATAAATCTGTAGGGGTTGGATTCTAGTAGGAAATTGCTTTCAAGCAATAATTTTCTTTCCAATGATGTTTCAATTAAGTACAGTCAACCAATGTTCAAGTTATACACACAGCAAAAAAGGACAACATTTTAGATACACTTTCACTCTTTACATCCAAGCTTTAAATACGTTTTAAAAGCATTTCTTTTCTTAACATCAGGTATTAAACTATTACCCTCTGATACAAGAAAAGAAATAATTGAGAAAAGCTAGTTTTCCTTTCCCTCAGCAATAGATCTACAAGTACTCAGAAACTGTTTATAAAAATGGTGTATTTGCTTTCTTAAGCTTTATTTACAGATTTTGCCAGATGAGCACTGCATCCATGAACTATAAGTATGCATTTCCAGCTGTTACCAGAAATTTTGGCACGCACAGCTTTGGAAGCCTAGAGCATGTTTAAGAATCAGCTACTGGTAAGCCTAAAATAATATCAACTATTAAAAATCAGTAAACCCACTGAGAAACAGTCTTCTGATGCATGAAGACCATAGAATTACAGGGGTGAATGTGCCTGTAATAAGCCCTCCTGTTTTTTTCTCCACTTGAGTCTTGAGTCAACTATACTTAAATGACCCTAAATAAAGGAGACATTCTGTATTTTAAAGGCCAACCACTACAGTAATTCAACAACCCCTCTAGGAACATACCAGGATGTTTTACCACCCTTCTTTTCAGAATACTTTTCCTTATTTGTAATCAAAAGCCCTCTGGTTGCAGTTGAAACCTGAGCTAGGTCTAGTTGAGCGAGAGATTTTTTAACTTTTTGAGGAAATGGAATATTTTCTGGCCTTGTTTTTCATGGCTTGGAACTCCAGCCTCTAAAACAGAGAAACCATTAGAGGGGCAGAAGGCACATTCCTGGTCCCTCCGCCCTCCACCACCACTGCCATCCTCTTTCCCTGAAACACACAAACAAGCATGGCTACCTTCTTCCTCAGTCTTTTTCTGGGCATGACTACATGGTTTTATTCCCCAAATATAGTAAAATGATATCTCCCTGATTCTTGGTTTGGGAAACAAAGGCTAAGGCAAATTGGACCAAAAGTGTTGATGATGTTGATTCTGACATTCAATCTCAGTGATGATCAGGTGGTGAAGGGTCAGTTTCCGGTGCCAAGTCAGGCACCCAGCGGTAAGGACGGAGCCCCCAAAAGCACTGAGGCAGAGGCAAGTCCCCCAAGGTGGCCAGAGAGCAGAAAGAAGAAAGCCACTGCCAAGGTGAATCTAGCCCTGTACCTACACACCGTCTCTTAAATATTGTCTCTGGCATCAGGTCAGGGTTGTGCTTAAACCAAAGGGAAGAGTAAGTTTGTTGGAATGAATGCCATCACTATCGTATGAAAAGGGAGGGGAGGGCCAGTCCGGAACACAAGCCAGACCTGAAAGATTGTCTCTATTTACAAAGTAACAAAAACACTAAATATCCAATGGGATTTCTGTACCAAGTATGGCGACTCCGTGGAATATCCTGTAGTCACTCAAAGTTATGACTGTGAATGTATGGCAGCATGAAAACATGCTATGATATTAAGTGTATTTGTTTGCTAGAGCTTCTATCACAAGATAACATAGATTGGGGGGAGGTGGGAGGTTTAAGAGTCAACACTTATTTTCGTACAGTTCTGGAAGCTAGATGTCTAAGACTGAGGTGTCAGCAAGATTGGTGTCTCCTGGGGTCTCTGTGTGATTGTGTGGATGGCTACCTTGCTGTATCATCACGTGGTCTTCTTTCTGTACGCATGCATCCCAGGTGTCTCTTTGTAGGTACAAAGTCCCTCTTCCTATAAGGACACCGGCCAGATTGGATTAAAGCCACCCTAACAGCCTCATTTTAAATTAATTATCCCCTTAAAGGGCTTAACTCCAAATATACTCACTTCCTGAGGCACCAGGGATTAGGGCTTCAGCATAAAAATTTTGAGGAGACACAGTTCAATTCACAGCGTAAGCAAAAAATAAAAAACAAAAGGAGTTTGTTAAAAACAGGTAAAAATGATGTGGACTTAAGCATCCATCAGGTATAAAGTTTCTTGCATATTAACGTCTTGAAATTTCTTAAGAACACCAACCACCACTTAAAAAGAAGAAAACGAAGACTCAGAGAATTTAAATGATTTGCCAAAGGACCTTCAGTTATCAGATGTAGAAACTGGAATTTAAAGCCAGGTATGTATAATTTGAAAATTCACATTTTTTTCCATGTTGCTAGATTGACTGTCATGTTGATGTTTTTAAGTTTTCTGGTTTTTAAACATATACATCATTGTAGAGTTATCTTAATATGGACAAAAGAGAGAAATAAACAGATGCAGTTGAGAATTAAATATATGCCAATCCACTCCTAGGTGTCGTGGGCTCACAGTGGTTGGATAAAAAGGATAAGACACAGTCTTTGCTCTTAATGAGAAGGGAAATTTGCATAGGCAAAAGCATGAACAGTTAAGAAAAGTTATGATAACCACATGAGGGTTCTGAGAACATAGAAGTTAATTTGCTTATTCATATTATACTTACAACTCAATTTTTGTAAAGCCATCCAAAATTTCTCTATATTTTGCATTATTGCATTCATTAATTCAATTATAGTTCTTTTGCATCTATAATATTTCAGACATGGGTATTTAGCCATGAGTAAGACATATATGCTTGCTTGTGGCTTCCAAACTAGAGAGTGTTTTCAAAAGTGTAGTCCTGAGCATAGTCTATAATGCTTAGAAATGATCTACAATGCTTGTTTTAAATCACAGATTTCTGGGCCTTATTTCAGACCTATTGAACCTGATTATCTGAAGGCTAGGCTTGGAAATCTCTACTTGTAAGAGCTCACATCTAAAGCTTGTGATCCACTGGCCTCCAAAGAGACTCAATAAATGTCACGCGTCCTATAATGGCTTTCTGCTGCTGTGTGCCAAATTGGCCCCATCAAATTTGCAGCTTAAGACAACAACAGTTTTCTGTGGGTCAGGAATCTGGGAGCAGCTCTTTTGGATGCTTCTTCCTTGAGGTCATTCATAAGGTCACTGGGTTGTGGTCTCGGCCATGGGCTCAGCAGAAAGAGGAGCAGCTTCTAAGTGCATTCACGTGGTTTTTTGGAGGGTTCAGTGCCACATGAGTTGTTGGGCTGAGGACCGCAGTTCCTTCCTGGCTGCTGGCCACAGCCTTCAAGAGCCCTTAGTTTCTTGCCAGCAAGTACACTCTGTAAGGTAGCTGTCACTGTGGCACTCTGACAAGCAAGAGGGCAAGCAAGATACCAACCAGAGTCTTTGTGTACCAACACTTTGTCACATGACATTCATTGAAAGCAAACCAGTAGGTCACGCTCGAGCATCCAGACTTCACAAGGGCAAGAATACCAGAATGTGGGGAGATCGAGAACCTTCTTGGAGGGTGCCCATCTCAAGTCCCTTACTCAGATATGGAGGGTCACCGAAGAACATCTAAGCTCAAACGTGAAGGACGAGGAGCTGGACAAACAAGGAGAAGAGGAGAGGCAAAGGACGATTCCAGAAGATGAGGAAAGCACTATAAAAGGGGAGAGTTCAGCACATTCAGGGAAACCTATCTGTCTTCTAGGCCTCTCAGTGGTACCCACCAGCATCTTGTGCATGCTTAGTTCTGGAGACTCAAGAATAAAATCTCCAGGTCAAGATCTTTGGGGAATGTTTTTCAGTACAGAAGTTCCCAAATCTACCAAAATCTTTCTTGAAACCAAAATCTGCTCCGTTTTTGTTATTCATTTAAAAATAAACAACTAAAAGTCAATCAAGAAAATAATAAATGTATTTGTAGAAAGAGAAGAGTTGTTTTCTTTTAGTCCGTGTTTTGTCGTGACAGAAGCCTTTCATTCACGATGAGCCTTGCCTTCTTTCCCCCTTTTTAGCCTTTAATTCTCTGTCATGCAAACATGGCCCAGGTGCAGGCCACAAACTAAACTAAATTAAACTAAACAAACTAAACCAAACTACACTAAACTACAATACAATACAATACTATACAATACAATACAAGTTACTGGGTATTTGGAATCTTTATTGCTGGCTAAAGATCTCTGTTACTAAAATTTCTCTCTACAGACATATAAAGAATTCTTGCTTTTCTCTTATTCTAATCTGATTGGCAGTGTGGATTGGAATAAATTCATTTAGATTTTTCAGACTGTATCATGTAACCCAAATTCAAAGTGAGGAATTGTGGTGTCCTAGAAAAGTCTCTGACCTCAGCATCTCAGAGACGAGAGTTTTGCTGGACTTGGCTCAGTCACTCCCTTGATGGGTAAGCACGGGTAATTCAGTGTACTTTGCCAGGCCCTGTTTTCCAATCTAGTAAATACAGAGATTGAGAGAGACCCAGCAGTTCTCAAACCTTGGTCCCTGGACCAGTATGGTAACATCACCGAGGAACTTATTAGACACTCAAGTTTGGAATCCTTCTCAGGACGTATTGCATCAGAAACTGTTGGGGACACAGGACTCAATTATTTTAACAGGTGATTCCAGTTCTTTCTGATACATGCTTAAATCTGAGAATCACTGAGCAAGATAATCTCAGATCTTCTCCAACTGAAAATCTATAGGATTCAGAAACATCTAAGGGGTAGCAAAAAATAATAGAAATGGTAATGTTCTCCCATAAAAAAAAGTAATTAAAGTTATTTTGGAACTATTTAAATAAAATAAAAGCTATCACAGATTGTCTTAATATATAATCTACTGGAGAAATCCATGCCGATTCTTTTTATTTAAGCTCTTATCCTGTATACACAAGTATAGTCAGTTCTAGGGAGATTCAGCACTTTGACCCAAGGTCACAAAGCAAATGAACGGCCAAATCAGAACTCATATCCAGGAATTCTGACTTCTGGCTTAATGCGCTTTCCTCTCTACAGGCTATTACTACCCCTATTCCAATATATTTGGATTTGGTTACATTTTGCCTATGTATGTCCCCTTAGAAGCAGAAGCCAACCATTATCTCTATAAACATTTTGACTCTAATATCAGTGGTCATTTTAAAAGACAGATCAGGGGTGCGTGGGTGGCTCAGTAAGTTGAGCATCTGACTTTGACTTAGGTCTTGATCTTGCAGTTCATGGGTTTAAGCCCCATGTAGGGCCCTGTGCTGACAGCTCAGAGCCTGGAACCTGTTTCAGATTCTGTGTCTCCCACTCTCTCTCTCTCTCTCTCTCTCTCTCTCTCTGCTCCTCCCCTGCTCCTCCCCTCTCTCTGTCTCTCCCTCTCAAAAAAATAAATATTAAAAAAAATAAAATAAAGGATAGATTACTATAAACACAACTATGAGTATCTCAAGAAAAAGAGATATGTGAGTTCTTCTCACTTATTTTCTTGGACTCTCCTCAGCATGGTAAGTAATTTCATTTTGGCTGAATGCCCACAACTAAAGTTTCCTAAAGTTTTCATTCAAATTTTCATCTATAAAATTGATAGTGCCATTAACATAAGAAGACACAGGCATCAAGTATTCAGTAATTACTATTAGATCTTTGATGGTACTTGAAAAACATCTTCCTCTTGAAAGATATAACAGGTAGTAAAGGCTAATGGTCTAATTTACTTCTAACTTTTATCAATGAACAGTGATAATATTATTAGAAGTGTAATAAACAGAAATCTATTTTGCAAGGCTGAGGAAATCTCAGGCCAAAATAGATTTTCTAACCTCTTCCATAAATTGAAAAGGATATTAATTAGATGCTCATGGCCACTTGTCCTCATTTGAGATCCTATAACTTTGTCATAAGGCTCAAGCTGTTAACCTCAGTGCCCTGCCAAACTCCTGCTTCGGTAATTCAATTCTCTCCACCTAAACCTCCTTATAATTTAAAATAAGTAAATGATTCTCCACTTCCTCTTCTAAATTAATTTTATAGTCTTGTACTTCATTCCATCAGCTCTTTCCTATCTTTGGTAGAAAAGAAATACTTGATGGTTAATGTCATCAGTTTATTTTAAAACTTTCCTTTAAAATTTATGTCCAGCGGCCCATCTTTTATCTTTTTCCATTTTGAAATGTGGCTATTACTTCTCATCAGAGTCTTCTTGCCTCTCTCTTCCTAAGTCACTGGTGAGAAATTGATTTAGGAACCTGCTGGGGAGTGTGTCCTATGAAGGTATTGCTGGTCTTGATGTTACCATGCCACCAAGTGAGTGGTAACGCCCCTTCAGCATCCTCTGCAGAGAAGGACAGAGGCAAATCGGGTCACTCAGTTCTGGTCTTGGCTCTTGGTTCTACCAGTAACTGGCGTGGGTCCCGGCCTAAACCACTGAAATGCCCTGCGCTCTGATTTCTTCATCTGTAAAAAGACAACAATGGCTACAAAAGGTTATAGGATCTCCTTTTAGGTCTGACATCTCATGAACTTACCCATTTAGCCCAGAAGCAGTATCGGAATCCACGAGCTTCTTCAGGAGACATCATGGGCTTCATTGAAGAAACAAGGGCTTATAAAACAGTGTAACTGTCAGAGTCCAAGGTCCTGTCCCCATTTGAAACATCACAGTTTCTGTTACCTCCCCACCTTCACCTTTGTTTTATATACCAAGATTCCAGGTAAGATTTATTTGGAGGGAGATGGGGAGAGTTCCAATGTTAACAATTCTTGTTGAAAACCTTGTGCTATAGAATAGAATAAAATGGAGTAGAATGGTATAGTGTATATCTATGTATATACATGCATGTATGTGTATATATATATATACATACACACATACATATATATGTATATGTATTTTTAAATAGGCTCCACACTGAGCATGGAGCCCAATGCAGACTTGAACTCACTAGCCTGAGATCAAGATCCGAGCTGAGACAAAGAGTCAGATGCTTAACTGACTGAGCCACCCAGGTGCCCCTAGAAGAGTATATTTTAATATAGCCTAGGAATCATTCATATCATGACTGTTTAGCTCAAGGGCTTCCTTGTCTTTACCATAAACAGTTTAAAACCATCATATATTCTCGATCAGGGGTTGGCAACATTTTCCTGCAAAGGGTCAGATGGTAAACAATTCTTAGCTGTGCAGGTGTATGGCCTCAGCCTTTTTCACAGCCAGTTGTTGCATGAAGGCAGTGTAGACAACACCTAAAAGGTTGGGCGTGGTAGGAAGGACTTGACCCAGTTTGTTGATCCCTGATAGAGATGAAAGAAGCCACCTTTTTAAACGTGAAGGTATGTTTTCCTGTTAAAGTACTTAGAACTGTAATGAAGATTTTAGAATTTTTCAAAAATGACTGTAGACAAGATTGCTGTATTAAAATTATATTATTTTATTTTCTTCTTAAAAGCCAATAAGTAAATAAAACAATTCTTTTATCCTCTGTGTTCATTCTTACTTCATTTCCCATAAAACACATTTTTTAAAAAAACTCTGGAATGGAGTAGACTACTGTTGATTTTTGTGTGTGGGGGGGTGTATTTAATGTATGGTTGCTTCACCTTTCAATAATAACCTGCCATTAGGGGTACCTGGGTAGTTTATTAGGTTAAGTGCCTGACTTCTGCTCTCAGGTCATGATCTCACAGTTTGTGAGGTCAAGACCAGTAATGGGCTCTGTGCTGACAGCTCAGAGCCTGAAGCCTGCTTCAAATTCTTTGTCTCCCTCTCTCTCTCTGTTCCTCCCCCACCCCTCCCAAAAAGAAATAATTTGTAAATTAAAAAAATTAATAATAACCTGCCATTATAAATTTCACATTAAAGTATTATATCAAAAGATCCACTCTACAAGCATTTGCCACCATGGCACTGTACTTCAGAAATAATTTGATTCATGTTTAAACACATCCCTTGATGATATTTTATTTTCTGTATTTTCTTTAGTCTCTAGGAAAATCTATAGCCTCCTATAGGATACAATTGTATTTTAACTTCTGAGAAGATGCAAAGACAACACTCGTATTTGCCATGGAGTATATTATTTGTGTTGATCCACTTTTTAGCAACTAGTTCACGTTGTTCCAACCTATTTATCTTTCAGTCGATTTTGATGATTATGTGGGATCATGTGTCCTACATGAGTTGGTATCAAAAAGCCTGTCCAAAAGATACAACTTCCCGACAGAACACTCATGGCACTGAAAAAATACACTGGAGAGCACAGGGTGGGCATTGAATGAGCACACACTGATTTAACAGAAGATACACTTCCCAAAAGCAATAAAAAATTAAACTTGATTAGGACAGAGCTCAAACAAAGGCCAAATAACTTCATCTTAAAATTATGTATTATTATTAAGCTTATATCATTCAATTTAAGATATAAGTATATAAGGGGCACCTGGGTGGCTTAGTCGGTTAAGGGTCCGACTTTCGCTTTGGTCATGATCTCGCGGTTCGTGGGTTCGAAACCCGCGTGGGGCTCTGTGCTGACTGCCAGCTCAGAGCCTCGAGCCTGTTTCAGTCTGTGACTCCCTCTCTCTCTGACCCTCCCCTGCTCACGCTGTCTCTCTCTCTCTCCTAGAAATAAATAAAAACATTAAAAAAAAAAGATATAAGTATATAAGAAATAAGATAAAGACTAAGATGTAAGTAAACTAAATGTCAACATGGCATCAATTCCACAATGAGAGTTCATTGACTCTGAAATGTAAGGGAGCATTCGCGTTCCATTTAAGTGTTAACCTATAAAGGCAGCTAATTTCACTTCTCAGTCTAAACCTTAAACGAAGGGCTTTGTGACTACCAGCGAGTTACATTGAAACTACAGCTCCACCTCACACATGATGATATTACTTATTTGGAAACTGAAGCAGAGCTCAGATTTTGACCCTCCCTTTTGACCAGATGTGCTTTCAAGACTGATTTAAACCATCTACAAAATGGCTTCCACCAATTCCAATGGAGCCTGTGTCTGCTGGCCACTCCTCCCCTAAAGGGGCGGTCTGTCTTTCCCTTACTGTTTAGTCTGGCCTGGCCTCACGGCTTGCCTTCATCAGTACAATGAGGAGGAAGTCACACAGTGCCAGACCCAGCCCGGCCTGTAGGAGGCCTAGCAACTCCTATTTTTACCGTCACCTCTGAGCCACTATGTAAAGGGGTGCAGTCTGACCTTGCCAGAGAAGAAGAGGTCCCCCACCTGAGCCCTGTCCAGTCCAGTGAGGCTGCCTTGAACTTTCCAGCCTCGTATGTGCTCCCAGCTCAATGCAGCCACACCAGGGACCTCAGCTAATGACGAGCCGCAGCAGGGCTCCCTGATGGAGTCCGGTCAACACAGAGAATTGTGGAGAATAACAAAAAAGAAATCAGTAAGTTGTGGCATGGTCTGTTGCACTGTAATGGACAAGAGAAAAAAAACACTGCCCTATTTCAACTTTGCAGCTTACATTTTGGTGGCTGTTTCTATATTATTCCTAAAACCGGTCCTTTGTATGACCTCAAATGCATTTTGTTAAAGCATCATTTATTCATCTGTCTCATGACTGATTTCTCAATTCACACACACACACACACACACACACGCGCTTGCGCGTAATGTTTAGAATTGGCCAGGAGCCATAGGTACGCTCCAACACCGCTTTTATTTTCTTACTTGCTCTCTTTCACCGTGTCAGGTTAGTGTCAAAGTGAACTTCTCCTTTGATTCTTTTCAAATTATTTATAGCATGTGCCAGTGAGTTCTGCTATTGCTCCAGCAAATCTTTCCCCCTAAGCAATTAGCAGCAACATGTATTCCCCAGAAAAACCAAACAAAAAACAGAGCTGCCGTGTTGGTGTGTATGTGTGCACAACCCAGTGTAAACGTGTGTGCTTTTTAACCTTCCCTCTACTATAATTAAACTTGCCCGTGCTTGTTGTAATCTTGTGATTTGGAAGGCTTAAAATAAAATTTAGCTGGCTCAATCCCCAGAATGTCTAAACTTTTCCCAGCTCCAAGAATGACTTTTACACCCTCGGTACNTGCTGTTTGATAGAACACTAATCTCTGAGAATCTCAAAGTATCAGCTTACCTGTGAACGCCCAGAAACTGTCTCCATTCTTAGCCTCATCCCCTTTTATGTTTTCTTCATCTTTGAACAAATGCATTGCTTTCTGTCTGAGAATGAGGCTTACATTCTGTTGTGGTTAAGAGCGATACTGACCTGAAGGCACACTGTTCCCTCTTTGAAAGAAGCAAGATCAACATTCAGCATCACTCAGTGACAAATATCAATGGGTAGAATAACAGGTCACCCATGGGCAGGAAACTCGGGTAAGCTCAGAGGAATCCTTTGTGAAATTAACCTGGAGTCTTCTGCCAAATGAAAATAAGTCTCGGAGAAAGAAAGAAAAGGCAGAAGTGGGCAGGTAAGATGTAACAGTGGGAAAAGTTCTCTTTCAATATTAATCTCCTGTCACGGCTCGACACATTCGTAGCAGGAGAGAAGCAAGGATAGAAAAGGGAAATCTTGGGACTTTCAAACTGACAGTCTTGGGACTCCAATTCAGGGCAATTTATTACCAAGAAAAAGGCTCAACTGGGAAAATGAAAAACTCAGCCGCCCAGGGAATGAAGGGTCTGAAGCCACAAGACTCCTTCACTGGGAAAGTGCTGTGGATATAACAGAATCCCACACTATCCAGCAGAGGGACCTTCCTTGGCCCTAATGTACTGCAACCTCAATTTTCAATTCTCGGGAGCAGCAAGGTTCTCATGCTCCAACTGAAATGACAATCGTATGACGCCTTGTCTTTTGCTGAAACGGCTTTTTTTTTTTTTTTTTTTATGTTTTCCTTCCCAGGGAAGAATTTTTTTAGTTTAGNCATCTTCCCTGTCCACCCAACCACAGCAACGCCCAGAGCTCCTTCCACATCTGTGCTGCTTAGCTCAGCTGAAAGCCCCGGGGTTTATTTACTTCAATCTGGGACTGAGATCGTATTTGGAATGTTTGCTAATGCATTTCAGAAAACCCCATGACCTGACAACAGTGTTCAACAGCATTTTGGCGTTTGCCAGAAAGCTGGCCATCCATCCAGCATGTGTACACTCCGAGGTCTGCCGGCTGCTGGGGAGCTGGGGAGAAAATAAAGTACAGTGTATCTGAACATTCAGAGTCCAAATATACTAGTGGTTTAATAAAGTACAGTGTATCTGAACCTTCAGAGTTCGAATATATTAGAGGCTTACGCACGTGTGTAAGCAACTTCACAGAATGACAACCTCCCTTGAAGTCCCAAGATGCCACCCATTTTGTAAAGGTGCCGGTGATCCGTCTGGGATGTGACACTAGGTGACCGTAAACCCCGTGCGTCTCGTGGAACCAGAAAAGCCTGGGAAGAAGAAAAAGAGAGAGGGTCACACTAACAGAGGGTGGAAAGTGGAACTATTTTTGAAATGAAATTAGAACAAGTGTAAGATGAACGCCAAGATTCACGGGCTCTCTCTCCCCTCCCCTCTCTCGGTCCCCCGGTGATTGTGGCATTGTGGCGGGACCACACCCGGAACTCGGCATCGCGTCTTGGGTACCTGAGTACCCACAGACTTGGACCGAGTTCAAAGGAGATGATTAAAGGAATGGGGTAGGGGGGAGGTTGGAGGTGATTGACTGATGAGGAAAGATGAAAAGAGTCAAATCAAGGAATCTGACTGAGCAGTAGCTGAGGGGCAAAATGATAAAAGCTACAAATACCTGTAATGTGCGCACGCTAAATAAGGAAAACATTCCTTGATATACATTAACAGGGGAAAGCTGTGGCTGTGAATTTGAAAACTCCTCTGAGAGAAAGTGTTCAATTTAGCCAACTGATCACTAAGTCAGGGAAATGGAGGCTGACTCAGGAGGGACATTTTACAAGCAGGACGGGTATGTTTCCAGAAGGCATCTGCTAATGACTGCCTCGGCACTTGGAAGGCACCGTGGCCGGGACAACCCATCGGAACAAAATTCCAATCATCAAGACTAGGTAAATTACAAATTACATTAATTACATTAATTTGTTCCAGCCTCAAAGAGGTAAGCGGTGAGTCTGGGGGGAGGGCAGGTAAAACCTTCAGAAATCACGGGCTCAAAAAGGTAGGTTCCATGTCAAACAATTTGCTACAAATTATATAACAGGGAAATTAAGTGCACAGCATCTTAGTGAATTTAATGAGGTTAGCAACAACCGCAAAGGCTTCTAATGAAAAGTGAAAATAATTGAAGAAAGGCATTTCTTGTAAAGGCAGGCTCCAGTAACGAGAACCAAGGCTGCTTTGAAGCTTTCAAACAATTCATTCTGATGACCTAAAGGGATCCCTTTTGCTCGAGGAAGTCATTTTTTTACTTGTCCTCCTAAAATTCCTAGTATGACCTTGCTGATAAAAGTGTGCTAGTTTTCCAAAGGAAGTCTCCCTTATTTAGCATCTTAGAACAAAGGTTACAGAAACCTTAGTTAAAATTTGCATAATCATCCACCAACTAACTGGCAACGTTAAAACCTTCTCTTAATTTAATTGTTGGATCCAACTGCTCTTTGAGATGGTTTCTTCCCCTGTTTTTAGGAAAGGCTGAGTTCATAAAGAATTTTATTATCTTGTGAACTAAAATAAACTATTGCAGGGCGTAAAGCCCAGTGCTTACCTATATACTTAGAATGTATTCTCTATAATTGTGTAAGATTACAGACAAATTAGAGCGGTTTTTCTTTTTTTGGACACACCATTTATTTGTTAGTTTTTATCCTGCTCGAGCCACATTTTTCTGATAAGCGGAACAATTCTTCCCGTGATAAGTTCTGCCCTCTGACCCCAGTTAACTGTGCACACCCCAATTTGCTCAGTGGTAAATTTTACAAGAGTGCTCTACCAGAATTAATAATCATGAGCCAGCCTTAATTTGAAATTGCAAAGCCCCATGCTGCAATAAACACCCCCAAGATTTCTTCCAGAAGCATTTAATAATCTGTTTAAGCGTGCTGGCAGACACAGGTATGGTTAATTTGCTGTCTGGCCATTCCCTCTTGTTACCTAGCCCTTCCTCCTCAATAACTGGGATACAAACAAACAAACAAAAATGCCCGGACATCAATGCATTAGTCTGTTGCATGTGCAAATGTTTTTTCTTTAATTCTCTAATTATTACTTTGGACATTTTCCTCTCCTTCTTCTTTACCTTGCCCTAAAGAAACATACAAACCCTGCGGAGCTGAGCACACTTAACCGTAGCGTCTAGCACAAAGAGGTGTCTATTTCTGACCTCACCAGCACGCTCAGCTTCCCTCTCGCGGGCCACAGCTCCATTTGACATCAATAGCGGTTCCACACAGAAAACACAGTATAAAAACGCAGAGAAGAGTAACACACCATCCCCCGATTCACTGTCATATAACTCGAAGTGGAGGGACAGCCCAGAGATCAGGAAAGAGGCCACAGGATCTGAAAGCCAAGTGGGATCAGATATATTGGAGAAAGTTTTCCAAGATCAAGTTCCCGAAATGGCCATCATTCATCCCATGGTGAGAAAGAGAGAGCGCACGTGCACCCACCGGGGCCTGCTAAAGGGTCTAGAGTTACACAGAAACATCTCCTTCTACTTTTTTGTGCTTCTCCAGGGAATGTATTTTTATACAGCAGTCTTTTCTGATTATATAAAAACCCAGTCACTTATCAATATATTAATTACCATCTGTGACTTGCCTAGAAGTAGCAAGGATTATTTTTTTCTTTTTAATTTCAAAGTTATATGCTGAACACCTTAACTTGTTTTTATTACCTTTAATTAGCTTAATAATCTTCACATTTCCTTGTTGAATAACTGCTAACCTAATGTGTTGCCATAATGCATTTTTAAATTACTGCCTTAAAAAATTCAGTGCTGATTTCCAGTTTCCGCTCAGTATATTAATTATCTATAAATATGTGTGAGATTTCCTTCAGCAGATTTTCACAATCTCCTTATTATCCCTGTATAGATACTTTAAAGTGCTACAGTAATTCAAAGTTCAACATCCCTGTAATTTACTCAGCCTTATAATTGATATTTATAAGCTCAGCAAACCTGGAAGGGAAAAGAAATATTAGCCAGCCCAACTCAAGTTCAGAGACCTTTAATTTGGATGTAAGTGTCGAGATCTTGTTTTTAGAGACAAACAGGCCCGCCCACCTCTGTGCTCAGATATTTGCCTCTTGGGACACAGTTTCTCCTTTTGAGCGAGAGAGGATTTCTCTCGAGCTCACTCATTCCTATAACAAGCTGGAGTTGAAAAGAAGAGTGAACAAACCAGTTCCTGAGCTAGGGATGGACAATTGCTGGACTTGTTAGAGCATAAATAGGATAGAATGAAAAACAGAATGCCTAAATTCTAGCTTTGCTACTGGCGTACTAAGTGATGGGGAACTTACTGTCCAGTTACTGTCGCTGAACCTTAATTTTCTCATCCATGCAATGGAACTCACATTTGCCTGAGAGAAAGCCCAGCACTGTGCTAAGGACTAAGACGCTGTTGATATAAGGCATGGGAAGCAGCAACCTGCGGGGAAATTGCAGTTATCATTATGAATGCTACTAATCCGTGAGGGTCAATGGAGAGGACTCACCAATGGTTCTCAAAGTGTGCACCGCAGTTCGGGAACCGTGGCATTAGCTGCGGCATTGTTAGGGCGACCCTGACCTCTGAGCTTTCACAAGTCCTATGGGCAGTTCTGACGCATACTACATAGAAAGCCAGGGCCAGCACCAGGACCAGTATCTGTGAGCTATCAAAGTAGTTTGGGGTTTGAGCCTCCATGGAGAGTCATCGAGGGGAAGCAGAAGAAAATGGGAAATCTCTGCTCTCCTTTATCTTCCATAGGCAATAGTAGTGGGTAGTGGTTAAAAGTTTGTATTTTACAATCAGACTGTCTTGGGTCAAATCCTAACTCTACTAGTTGGATGGTTTTTGGCAAGCTACCCGACCTCTAAGTCTCTGGAGCTCACCTAGGATGTTGTGAAATAAAAGCGCTAATTCCTATGAAACTGGAACATAGCAGGCGCTCACAACCTGTTAACTATGATTATTTTCTAGGCTTTCCTTTCTGGCTAGCCCACAGTAGTGTATTTGACCCCACTGGTTTCCTGTGTAAATGAGAAAACAGAAAATTGTGCCCACTGGGGGTGGGTGTGTGTGTGTGTGTGTGTGTGTGTGTGTGTGTGTGTATACTTCTTCCATGCAGACCCAGGCAAAACCCAAAGGCCTATTCATAGAATAATCTGAAATAGTCTTCCCAGTGTACAGGTGCCCCAAACCCCACCTCCCTTTCACTTGTTACTCTGGTACCACAGACTTCGGACTCCCCATCGTGCCTTTCTATAGGTCCAAAACTATTTATCCATCCACCCACCTCCAAGGAGGGCAAGACAGCGTTGAAAGAAGGAAAAGAAAGTCAGCCTAGCCGATTACTTTTATGAACGTGTACAGTCCATTTCAAGCAGACGGCAGAGCATTCCTTATGTAGAAAAGAATCTTTAAGAATTCACCATTTAGTGGAGAGCAGGTAGTCGTTAATTTCATAAAACCACACGACGTATATTCATTAATCTATTTGTGAGGTGCTCACAATTTTCCAGGTGCAATGCTCATTACTGGCATTAAATACACTGCAATTGCCGGCAGCAGACAGTGAAATAATACAAATAAATCCAAGTGCATGGGAAAAAAAAGCCTTGGGAAATCTCTGAGACACTGCAATTAAGGTGAGATACACAGCAGCTCTTCTGAAGGCAAAGAATAAGGGGAATCAAGGGCTTTCAGTATGGCTTCGTGAAGGATTATTCAAAGATCTAAGGGCAAAAAGAGAAGCCCTGCGGGGGAAATGGAAAATACAGGTTGGAAGCAAAAAGACGAGAGAAAAGATAAGGCCAGAAAAAGAATGTCAGGATGGCAGAGACTCAGTCAATAGCGTTCTCTCCTAGCTGAAAGAGGGAGATGAGGTGGGAGAATTGCCCCTTAAGTAACACAGCTAGCTCTCGACTGACTAACCAGTTCTGTTCCTAAGTTCATTTGTAAGTCAGTGGGTTGAAACTCAGAAAACATCTTCCCATGGAAACATTATTCATGGTGGTTTGGCATTCTGGACAGCCCGCAATAGGGTATTTAGCCCACAGTGAAATTGAATATAGAACCTAATCCTTAAAAATATGATTTCAACTGTGTCTAACCAGCATTTTTAATATTGTGCCTTTGGAAAAACAGAGTTCAAGTTCATGAGGGGGATGCAGCAAATAGGTCCTGAACCTTGGCCAGCAGCTCAGCCCGTGTCCCTTCTGCCTAGAATGTTCTTCTTCCAGTTGGCCTTGTGACTATACAGAGAGCACATTCTCAGGGAGGTCATTCTGCTCATCTCATTTAAAACTTCGACACCTTCCCGCAAGCACTCACTAATTCTCCTCTCTGTTTTCTTTTTCTCCTCAGCTTACCATCTGACATAGTATATATATTTACTTATTTATTTACCTATTGATTGCCTCTCCTGGGAGAATGTAAACTCAGTGAGGGCAGGAATTCTTGCTTATTTGCTCAGCAATGTGTCAGCAGTGCCTGGATCTACATCTGATATACAGCAGGCAACCAACACATAGATCTTGGACTTAACTATTTACTGGTTTATCTATTGATTAACTCTAGGCTGGAAAGTTGGAACAGGAGCCAGGCAGATTCTCCTGGATTTATGGTAATGCACAAAAGAAATTAAACCTTTAAATCAGTCTTTCCCCAAATGCTCTGAACTGAGGAGAGAGACAAATGTGTGTGTGCTGGGGAAGCAGGGTTGGAAGAAGGGCAGAGGTTGAAAAGGAGAAAAGTTTGTAATTGCCCACTCTGCATGAACGATTCTTGGCCCAGGAGCAAAAAATCTCCCCGAGGTTCTTGACTTCTCTCCTTTACCCGCTCACCTATATGACCTTGGACAAAACGCTGACCCTCTAGAACTATGATTTCTCACTGTTTGAAACAGAGACAAGGCTTTGTGTATCCTGCAGGGCTGTTGGTGAAGATCAACGGAGTAATATACCTGAAAGTGCTTGCGAACGATAAAATATATCCCAAAATAAGAAAATAATGGTGACAAAAGGGTGATTTATAAAATAAAAAAAGGGGGGGATTAAATCTACAATGATCTTCTGTGGGATGCTGGGGTGTATTTTTTTTAATATAACTGTCACTCTTAGCTCAATAATCTACATATGTAGGAAAACAGAAAACAATGTACAATTGACATTCTTTTTTAAAAAACTGTCTTATTTTTGTTAGAGTGCAAGCAGGGGAAGGGCAGAGAGAGTGGGACAGAGGATATGAAGCCGGCTCTGCGTTGACAGCAGTGAGCCCGATGTAGGGCTTAAACTCATGAACCGCGAGATCATGTCCTGAGTGGAAGTTGGACACCCAACCGACTGAGCTACCCAGGCGCCCCACATTCTTGATAAAAGAGACAAAAGAATTTAGAAAAATACTCAATGACAGTGTGATGTGAAGAAAAAATTTCAATTGCACAATTATAGCTTAGCTCAAATACAACTTTCTCAGAGAAGACTTCCCAGACATGGCCCTACCTGTTACCCCCCTCTCCATCAAAAATTTAATCTCTTCTTGCTCATACCACCCATTTTCTTTTTTTTAATAGCCTCTATTACAGTAGATAATTATATGGGTAAAACATATAATTTATTTGTTTACTGGTGAGTTCTCCCCACCACCCCTCTCCTACAAATTCCACCGCCACAGGACCATTTTTGTCTGGTTTAGTAATGAATACCCAGAACTTAGCACAGTATCTTGTCACACAGCAAGCACTCAAAAAATATTGGTTGTGTGATCAATTAATAATAATTGATAAAGAAATGAACAATGAGTGAATGAAGACAAATGCGTACACACATGCACACGTTCAGGCGTGAGGGTTAAGGGTCTGAAGAGGCAAAGTGGGTGGACCTGGTCGTTCCTTCCATGCATGGCCTAATCATGAAATATGACAGTGTTGCATTCTGTTTTAGGAAAGAGGGCTTTCCTGGTAAAATAGTTAACTAGTGCCTGATGAGAAGAGCTGAAATGATCCTCGGGTGCCTGATTTCGCTCCTACTTTTTATTCAAGCTTTGTCATTGGCGCAGGCACAATCAAGTCCTGCTTAACCGGCTGAACCTGTCGGGCAAAACCCTATTTAATTGGAGCTAAGAACCCTGGCACACCATTCACAGGTCTGTCTTCAGACGGGTTGATCCAACAAAGCCCAAACAAGGGTGTCGCCCTTCTCCTCTCTGGACTGGTCCTCAGAGGGGACAGAACATCCGTGGGGAAGTAAAAATGTTAGAGCGAAGGCCAGCCAGAGCCTTCTCCCTACACGTTCCTAAGACACAGACCTGAATGACCATCAGACACTGACGAAAACAAGGGCCGAGGAAAGGACATCGAGTATGAGCTCCAAAAGAACAGATTCCACCTTCCTTCACAAAATGACGTACCGGAAAGGGATCGGGCTTGGGAGTCAAGCACCCAATTGCTTTTGGGCTCATTTACTTACTGCATGATTTATAATTTTCTGTTTCCTCATTGTACAATGCGGATAAAAATGCTCCTCAATGTTGTAAGAGTTGGAAGTATATATATGTAACACAGACATATGGTAAGAATTTTAAAATCATGGTTATTATTATTTCCTGGATTATATGGTTAACTCCTAAGTCTTGCCATATAAATCATTTGCACAGAGGTATATGCCTCGTAGCTCCATGGCTGTCAACTTTGCTGCCCAAGGTGGATAACCTGGAAAACTTAAAAAAAAAAAAGGCTTGTGCCTGAGTATTTCTTCACCAATGCTGAAGAAATTGGTGTCAGTTGTGCCCTGGACTTGTAGGTTTTAATCACCGATAGCCCCAGGTGATTCTCCTGGGCCAGTGCTTTGACTGGAAACCTCCCCACCCCAAAACTAGCACCAAAATAAACCTCTCTCTCTACCCATGCAGCAATAACACCGAAAGTTCTTTCTAACCGAAAGTAAGTGCTGTGTTTACAATGAGTTTAGGTGGAAAAAAACTCTTGGAGAAAGTGACTACCTTAAGTTGATATTAGGATATGAGTGTTTCTGGAGCAAGGCTCAAGAGGAGAACCTATATCATGGGGCATCAGGAGGGAAAAGTGGTAGAGAGAAGGGTGGTTGGGGACAGCAAGTGCGTGTCGAACCTCCTTCCAATTTCCCACCATCTCTTTTTCCCAGAGCTATTGGCAAACTCAGAACTTAACTTCCTAGTCAGGTGCCATATGGAACTATGTTTTCTCTTCGTCTCTTCTTGAAAGTCTTAGTGGTTGCCTTTTCTCTTGTGGCGATTATCTTTGAGTTTATGTACCTGTTCTTTTATTGCAAGATCTGTATGATTTGTGGGGGAATAGAGTTGAGAATAAAGAAATGAATAAAATATTTCACCGATTTCCTGAAGGCTTGCCTTGCATTTTTCCATAAAAATGAAAAGCTCCTACTAGACACCAGTAACTCAGACTGACTCTCAGAGTGGTAAGAGTCATGAAAAGCAAAAGTATTCATTCCTGAGCACTTGCTCTGTGCCAGATACTATTGCTAATAATTTGCACGTGCTCTCTCATTCAGTGCTCACAATAACCTTATGACTTGGATCATTTCCATTCTACAGATGAGGAAATTGAGGTATGAAATAACTGTCCCAAGTTCCAATAGCTAGAAAACATAAGTTAGGAGGAGGTTGCCAGAAAAAAAAATATGACACCCAGTTAAATCAGAATTTCAGGTAAACAATGACCAATTTTTTAGTTTAATTATGTGCCAAATATTACATGGGATATACTTATAGTATATATGTATATATGTATGTATGTATGTGTGTGTGTGTGTGTACCATATATATAGGTACTATGTATATATATACCACATATATATATATACACCACATATATATATACATATATACACCATATATATATATGTATATATATATATATGGTCCCATGTAATATTTGGGACATAATTATACTAAAAAGTTAGTCATTGTTTATCTGAAATTCTGATTTAACTGAGTGCCTTGTACTTTTATTTTACTGAATCTGGCATTTCTAGTTAGGAGTCAAAGCCAAACCATCTCACTCCGGAGCATGTGCTCTTAGCATCACGATCTGCTGTCTCTGCCTTCAGGAATGATGGCCAATTCCACGGTTCTGGACATTTGGGGACAGGAGTCAAAGCAGAAGATTTGGCTGCCACATCCCCGGCCTGTGCTGGCTGCCAGACTCTCTCCCCGTGGGACCACGTGGTCTCTGCAGGCTCAGCTCTGCTCCCAGTTTCTGTCTTAAAGCAACGATTTTGGCCCTGCGGGAGCCACTCTGTTTAGGCCCATTATGTCATCTTGCAGTCAACTCAGCCATGACACAGCATCCCAGACCCGACCGGTGCCCCTCATTTTCCCCCTCATCACCATCCTATCTCAATAGTTGGGCTTCTGCCTAGACTCCTGTTCTCAGTGACTGCTTAGGGAAAATAATTTAGGGCAGCCTGCGCCTTCCAAGGCTGAGTGACTCCTACTCATTAGAACAACCCCTGTCTTTTCAGCTTGAATTTTTGTCTCTGGTTGATTGCTTCTGAAGCCTCTGTCCCCAAGATACCAGACTTGGCCTGCCGGACAGGCCTGCTCTGTATAAGCCTGCCCTTATTATTTTCCTGCCAGCAACTAGCCTACGCAAGTGGATGGCTCTAGCTCTAGATCTCCGTCTTTCCCAGCTGCCTTGTCCAGCTGCAGGCAGCCAGTCCGTCAGGCCTGGCTGGATCCCAAGATAGGACAGCATGAGCAGTCTCTTCCTCCTGGCACCTTCCTCACACCATGCTTTATCCTCTCTTAGTGATCTCGATTCACTATTCTTCAGACTTGGACCTCTGTCTGACGGTTTTGAGTGCTTGGGGGGCGGGGGGGGGGCATCCATAGGAGCAATGGGAATAAGAGGCACTAAAAGCTTTGTTTATCTCCAAAGTGAAAGAACTCAATGGTACCCAACAGACCCTTGAGCAAGTATTAGAGAGGAAAAGTATTCAAATTCAAGAACTACAGGAAACTTGGATTGATTTTTTTTTAATAACAAATCATGCCAGACAATCTAATTAGCATTTTGATGGTGTTATGACATGACTAGTTAATGTAGCAGTTGGTGGTAATATCCTGGATCTATCTTTTAATGAATCATTTGATAGCATCTCATGAAATTTTTACTCACTGTTATCACTGGGTACTTTGTCACAATTTGCTCAATGCCTCTTAGTAAACATACAGACAAACAAGTTTCCTGCCCAAGGGAGCTTACAATCAACAGGAAAAGTCCAACAGAGAAGGGGTTCCCGCAGGAAGGGAAATAAAACTTCTTACTACCGGCACAGCCTGCTCTAAATTACCAAGTGCACTGCCATGTTATCAGTCATCTTCCCAAACACTTATTAAATGCTAATCCACATATGGTGATATGTAAGGATCTAGCTCAAGGGAGTGAAATAGGCCTGGTCCATGCCCTGCAGGACCTGACAATCCAGAGAGGCATCGTTATAAATCAGAGAGAAAAGATGGTGCCTCACTGCTATTCTCCACTCCTGCCGGTAGCGCAACGAATTGTGTTGTTTTCGCCTGGGAAACACTGTCCTTGTATTTGCCCTGCTCGTTTTCTTCCCCATGCTTGGTAACACAGGACTTGATTTCTTCAGCTTCTGGATAATTCTTCCCCTAAAATAAATTAGATTTACCTTTCAGTTGTTTGTCAAAACCCAAGTCCCTTTATATATGACGTATGCCTCTTTTTAAGAGCTTTATTTGGATTCCAACTTAATTTTTAACACATGTTCAAGGGTACACCACTCATCTTTCAAGAGCAAATTTCAAAAGAAACTTTATAGTCAAGTATCCCCTTTCTGACGGTGCATTAAGCCTTAATGTAATTTACCTGTGTCTCTGTGTACGTATGTACATAAACCTGTGTGTGAGCACCTCCATCCATAATTGCATATATGTATGAAAAATAACAATCAGAATGTGTTGGATGCTCCCTAAGTTTTATATACTTTGCTGACATTCTCATCTTCTCATGTAATCTCACAAGACCTTATGAAAAGGTAAGACTGTTGCCTACATTTCATAGACCAGAGAACAAGAGTAGAGGGTAGTCACAGTAAACCCTCAAAATGAAATTTGAGCCAATTGTCCAATTTCAGACCGAGGCTCCTAGGGACACCTGTATTGACACCCCGACAGAATCTAGTTAAATCACTTCTGTGGGACAGCCAACCACAGCTGTCCCATCCACATGCCCTTGCTCTATGCAGAAAGGACAGCTGCTCAAAAGCTCCTCAGCTGGGTTTTGCCTTCACTGCCATCTCTTAGCACCTTTGTGCTTGGACTGGCGACTTTCACCTTGAGAATACCCCTTCTCCTTTACCTTGGATCCCTGGCACTAGCCAACAACAATACATTTCCAAAGAACTCTCAAACACAACACAATTTACTTTTCTGTGCTAGTGAAGATTTATGAGGGTTCGAAGTGTGTACCGGCAGGCAATTACAGCCACTTGAAAATGCCTTCGCAGAAGGCTGAAATCTGATAAGGAAGCAAAGTGAGATTCTCAGAGGGAGCCAGCCTCCCATTCTGTTTTTCCAATGTTCAAATCACCTCAATTTGGGAACACAATATTTTTTAACTTGCAAAGTTCAGCTTTTGTGCTGCAATATATGATACAGTTAAATATTTTTCCAGGAGCTCGGCATGGGCCCTTAAGCACATTGGATTGGACAGAGCAGGGCCAACGTCTTCCCGCCATCCAGCCCACCGAAAACCTTCCCATTACTGCCAAGCCATGGCTCTAAGTGAAGGAGTTAGAAGCAAATAAGTCATCATGTTTTGCTATCTGACAGCACAACCCTTGCCACAAGTTGATTAGACCAAGATTGTCACCTGACCCAAAGCAGCTATTTATAGGCTGCCTAGTGATCCATGAAATACCTGCACATGAGAATTCCACCCAGTAGGGTGCTTCATGCTGGGTAACTATTAATGAACCTGACCACTTCTCTCTCTCTCTCTCTCAATCTCTCTCTGTTTCTCTCTCTCTCTCTCTCTCTCTCACAGAATTTGAATGTGAGAAACAGTAGGAAACAGAAGTATAATATAAAAGCAGGAGGTAAAAGTCGGGAAAAAAGAGCAGAGCTGAATCCATTTGTTGGTAGAAGTAAGAGCCATAATGCTGCCACCATAATGGCTGCTCTTGGGAGTGAAGCCTCAGATGTTTGTTGCTGAGGTTGCACCAGAGAACCAGATGTAGGGTAACCATGCACCACTCTCCTGTCAGGGCCAGCTTCATGGGTGTGGGACTCGTGCGGGCTAATATACTTGGCAGAGAAGGACCCAGCATATGGTGTAATGCCGTTGCCACCATCTTGAAATTCTTCATGGACATTGAACAAGGAGCCCGATGTTTGCATTTTGCCCCCGGCTCAACAAGTTATGCAGCCACTCCTGTTTCCTATTGTTTTTTTAAATCAGAGCCTTTTGGCAGATGAAATTATTTTGTGCTTCTCCCAATGGAATATCCAAAATTTGTGAGTCCTGAAGCTTATATGGTCACCAGAGCCCTCTTTAAGAAAAAGGATTCAAACTTATGAACATAACAGTAGGTTGGAAGTGCTATTTATCTGAATTGAAGATATAAATCACAACCAATACTACAAACATTGGAAAAGCCAGAAACAACTGTCTGATATACCTCTATAACATGCTTCCTACATCAAGGGTGCTTTCTTTGGTTGCTTTTTATATGCCAATAATTTTGTAATAGTGTTTTTTTATAGAGGGAATGAAAAGATAAATCAGTCTTTCCTCTAGCATGGCTAATAAAAATTAAATTGAGAGACTAGAGAGTTTTAATTCAACTTCACAACTTGATATTGGTAATAACACGTGAAGTTTTAGAATTGTTGTCAGATTTGGGGAGAACAGTCTCATGTATATGGGAGTTAGAAGACTTGAGCATACTTCAGGATTCTCTGGTTTAGGACGTGGCCTTAAACACTCTGGATAACTACCCCATATAACTATCCACACTGGATTCATACTAATGAAGGTGAGGAATTACAAGACCATGAGAATACATTGCTAGGACCCCTCATGCAAGGGAAGAACACAAGTGCTTAAGCTGCTTGAGCCTTGGAAACCTTAGAAAATGCCTGTTACTGGTGGTCTCTTTGTTCCTCGGCAACCTAAAAGAGCCCAGAAGACACCCATGAGATGAGAATCTGCTGACTTCTTAGAAGAATATTCAGAAACATCGCAGGCTGATTTTACATGGTTCCCTGGCTTCCAGGAGTGGTCGACAGAGAAAGCACTCAGGAGGGAGTCATTACGACCTCTTGGTCAAGACATTTCTTTCCATTTACCAGCAGAACCTTCTATACCAGTTTTCTTTGTTAGCTTTTTCTTTCTTATTTCAATTCATTTTCTTTAAAAAACTTTTTTTTAAATAGTTTTTATTTATTTCTAGGAGAGAGAGAGAGACAGCGTGAGCAGGGGAGGGTCAGAGAGAGAGGGAGATACAGACTCTGAAATTGGCTCCAGGCTCTGAGCTGGCAGTCAGCACAGAACCCGACACGGGGCTCGAACCCACGAACTGCAAGATCATGACCTAAGCGAAAGTCGGACGCTTAACCGACTAAGCCACCCAGGCGCCCCTAAAAAACTCTTTTTTAATGTTTTATTTATTGTTGAGAGAGAGAGACAGAGAGACAGAGAGACAGAGTGTGAGCAAGGGAGGGTCAGAGAGAGACACACACACAGAATCTGAAACAGGCTCCAGGCTCTGAGCTAGCTGTCAGCACAGAGCCTGATGTGGGGCTCGAACTCACGAACTGTGACATCATGACCTGAGCCGAAGTTGGATGCTCAACTGACTGAGCCACCCAGGCATCCCTTCAGTTCATTTTCGACCCTTCCAGTAACCAAACCACTCTCAATACACACACACACACACACACACACACACACACACACACACACACACGAAAANGCCTGATGTGGGGCTCGAACTCACGAACTGTGACATCATGACCTGAGCCGAAGTTGGATGCTCAACTGACTGAGCCACCCAGGCATCCCTTCAGTTCATTTTCGACCCTTCCAGTAACCAAACCACTCTCAATACACACACACACACACACACACACACACACACACACACACACACATGAATTACACTTCTTGGTTGTACAAAATGCTGGAATTTCCTGCCCTTCAGTTTTTATTGAGTGAAAACATTTTTCTCTTTCCTTATACCCATTTAAATGTCTGGAGGCCAACACCTTTTGTTTGCCATGATAGTGTTGTTTACATTTAACAGCTTAAGCTATTATTTTTTAATACACAGGACACCAGCATTGTGTTCTAGTCCAGAGCATTGACGAAGGGACATTTATCCACCTCCAAACTCTACCTCACCTTTCTACTCATAGAACCTGGTGTAGATGTCGTTGTTTTTAAGACTATAGGTCTTGAGCAGGAGAACATAGCAACCCTCTTTCAATTTCATCTACATCATGGTTCAATGAACCCGTATAGTGAAAGTATTTAGTACAATGTACTGTTCAAAGTAGGAATTCAATAAATGCTTATACTTTTCCTTGTTCCTCTGGCTCAAAGGTACAAAATATATGAGAGATTGACATTTTAAATGTCTACTGAAGTTCCTTTTCTTGGAGGAAAATGCGACCCAACTTTCACCTGTAAGACTGATGAAGTTCAAAACTACTCATTGTCTCATTTTCGTTTTTTCTCTAAGTTATTCCAAAGCATTATTCTTAATTCCAAAATGTGCAGAGTAGCTTTAAATTACGTTAATTGCTGGAATCGGTCGAAATATTTCACTATCTCATCCCACTGTATTATGGCACGCTGGTTTTAAAGCAGTTAATAGTTCTAGAAAATAATGTATTAGCAGTTGAAAATATGAATCAATGGTATTACTTTAATACTATTTCAGAAGCAACCAGAATGGGGGAATTAATAGCATCCTATTATTTTATTATTGTATAAGAATTTATAGCTGTGCTGACACCACCTCAAGACAAATTCTCCCTTTTATTGGACTTTATTAGACGATGTAAGGCAGGGCCTTCTCCGGTATCCCTGGGAAATCCCACAATGGCCCAAGCAGGGTCACTTTCCTTAACCCTCACCCAGGAGTAGATCACTCTCTTGCCTCTCCAAGTTCACACAAAGTTCATGCATAAAAATACCTGCCTAAACCAGAGGTCAGCCAATCAACAAGGTGGCATTTGAACACTTAAAATCCAACTGGTTTCTGATAGGGAATATATTATGGGTTTTCTGTTAGCAACCAGCATTGACAGGCGTGATATATCTTTAGATTTATACTTTTGAACATTGACCAAGGCTGCTTTTCTCTGGCTGTACTGAACCTGAATTTGTTGATCTATCAGCCAATGGTATGTGGGAAGAAGACTTGAGTGGATTATACATTGAACAAAAAATTCCATCCAATGCCTCTTCCTCAGCAAGAGAATTTGTGGACATTTGGGGTCTCCTTAGATTGGAGAGCTCACCCCAATTGCCTTATCCTGTGAGGTAAAGTGTAGATTGGGATTTGTTATTGCCTTTTGGACCTATAGTACCTGCTTGTGGTCCAAGCAGTTGATCACAGAAATGGATCTTCCCAGCCACCTACTCATTTAAGTGATTTTTACTGAACATCTAATATGTACTAACCATGGTTCTAGTTATCAGGAATATGACATGAACAAGGCATTATACTCCTGGAGATTATTTTCCAGTCTCCCTTCCTAGCCCACTGATATAATTTACAAGACAGTGACCCTGTCATAATCAGAGGTAGAATGAGTCATTAAAAAACAGTAACTTGCAGTGCCCCTTGTTTCTAACTTTAGAGGAGTCTTTTTTTCCTAAATTAAGTTTATAGACCCTTCATATTCCACAGTGTTCACAGTCCACCCCTCACCCCCAGAATATAGTGGTGCCACTTCAAAACCATTGTAATACTTTACATAGTTAATAAAGTTATATTCATAGAAGAGAATGAAATTGTCTATGTGTCAGTTGACTTGAATAAAACCCGAGAGCCAAAACACGAGATGCAGAAACTGCTGTGGTCAGCTCTACCAACACAGACTCTTTATTTCTACTTTTTCTTTCTATTCTTGGTTTTGATAGCTCTTGGGAAAAAAATACTCATGAATTTTCCAAAGAAACAAGACAAGCAAATATAGGATAACACACTGAAGCTAAAAGAGATCTGTGAGGCTTCAGTCCAAAACTTTCAACTTACAAAGGAGAAAATGTCTTTTTCACACAATTTCTGCTCCTAAGATAGCCTCCCTCCCCATTTTCACCTAGTGAGGCCATACTTACCTTCGGCATTATCTCCTCCAACTCTAAGATTAATTCCAGGGCTCTTTGCTATGTTCCTATTGGCCTTGTGTGTATCGCCACCAAAACACAGACAATACTGAGCTGGAATGATTTGTTCAGATATCTCTTCTTCCTAAGTACACTGAAGCCATTCAATGGCAGAAACCATAGCTCTTGCTCATCTCTATGTTCCAGGGTACAGCAGCGACTTGATCCATGGTAGGCACCTATGGGACCTATAGACTGATGTGAATTACTCAGGTTTACATGAGCCCTTAGCAGATCGAGGGCTAAGACACAGTTCTCCTAATCTATGTCTTGGGTTCTTTCTACAACACCACACGAAGGAGGATGTGAGAGGAGCAATGCTCATACATTGAAAAGGGAAGTTTTGAACAGGGCTCTTTAGGCCAAATCAATGAAAAGTAATAGGTTCTTTTGCCTCAACTTCTACGCCACCCACGCAATCCCATGACTAGTCCTCAGCTGCTTAACATGAGTAGCTTCAGCTCCAATAGAAGAAAAACAATGGAAATCAATACGTGTTGGGTACCTGCTATGTGTCAGGAACTTATCATATACTATCTCATTTAAAGTCAAGTTTCTGGGGCACCTGGGTGGCTCAGTCGGTTAAGCGTCCAACTTCAGCTCAAGTCATAATCTCACGATCCGTGAGTTTAACCCCCATGTCGGGCTCTGTGTTGACAGCTCAGAGCCTGCTTCAGATTCTGTATCTCTCTCTCTCTCTGCCTCTCCCATGCTCATGCTCTGTCTCTGTCTCTCTCAAAAATAATTAAAGATTTAGGGGCACCTAGGTGGCTCAGTCGGTGAAGCATCTGACTTCAGCTTAGGTCATTTGAGTTCGAGTCCCACATCAAGCTCTGTGCTGACAGCTCAGAGCCTGGAGCCTGCTTCGCATTCTGTGTTTCCCTCTCTCTCTGTCCCTCCCCCACTCACACTCTGTCTCTGTCTTTCTCTCAAAAATAAACATTAAAATTTTTTAAAAATAAGTAAATAAATATTTTAATTTTTTTAACTAAAATAAAGCAGAATTTCTATGGAATTTTATATTTTAATTTGCTTGTCTTTCCTGGTGAAATTCTTTTTCAATAGTTACAAAGGGGAAAAAAGAAAGTATACCAAAAAGGTGAAGAAGTCCCAAGGTTTCCAGGTAGCCAGTAGAAGTGGTAATTATATAACCTGCTAGAGGATTGGGTCAAAGTTAGGATGGAACTGAAACAGATGAAAAGGAAAAAAACTCATGAAAATGTCAAGTACAGACCGATAGATGATGAGATAGAGTTCATCAAACTTCACCTGGCTTATTGGGCCTTAAATAAATAACAGAAAGTCTCAAAGTGATGGGTGATAGTGTCAGTTCAGACAGAACATCTTACTCTCTTGATTTTTCCCTCTTGTTTCTCAACTCATGATTTCAAGATGGCACCAGCTGTCCCCACTTGTTCAAGGCAGAAAGAAAGTGTGAGGAGAAGTGCCAGCCACTTTCATGTCTTCTATCAGGAAGTACACATGCTAAGACCTCTCCCTTCATCAGATTCTTCTGATATGTCATTGGTCAGAACAGTGACACAATCACCCCTGATTATATGGGAAGATGTAGAGTGAGAAGGACATTGGAAATAGCTGTTGAGTTAGCCAATAAGCAGTCTGTACCTTAGGCCCATAGCAGTGAATTGAGGCTGGAGATACTTAAGAAGCCTGTAAGTTTCTGAAAGGGAGTATTTATGATTTCCTTCCCCTTTCTTTGTGCCCTCAGCACACAGCAGGACTTTAATAAATGATGCATCAGTGATTAGATAGATGAATAGAGCCAGGAACCAGAGAAAGTACAACATAGATGCTTGAGAGAAATTGAGCATGCAATAGGAATGAAACCAGGTTGAGGGCTGAAGCAGCAATGGGAGTTGATAGGAAAGTCAACAGCTCCTCTATCAAATCCCACCATGACAAAATGTTGCTATGCCACCAATTTCCTGTGCCATCAGAAACCATCATTGGCCTACACCCAAAGCAACAAAGAGAAGACAGATATTAACATCTGAAAACACATGTTCTCTTTTTGGATTCCCCTCTCAGTAAAATTTGAATCATTCTTATTAGGTGAGCCGTTGAACCAGTTAGCAGTTTCCAGAAAGCCTGAAGACACTTTTTGTGCATGGTTTTTCCTTTCCTTCCCTCTCTCCAACCCAACACACACTAGTAATTATGCGTATGCAATTAATTTTTTTTAATTCTAGTTCTTTTTATTCTGACTATATAGAAATGTGCTTAATTGGGCCTTTGTCATTCAGAGAGAGTGAACAGATGGAGGAAGGAAAATTATTAACTAAATTTTCCCACCTCATTGATTTGAGCCCATCACAATGAAGATTAGAAAACTTGAGATTCCTTATTATGCTTTAAAATCTAACCATGTAAGCCACCCAGCAGTTTTAGGAATTCTTAAAACAAAAGTATTTAATTGTCATAATCAGCATGACCCTCCTCCTCAGCTTGAGGATCAAACACACAATGCATTTTTTTGCTTTTTTCTGTCAAATTTACTTATTCAACCCCTACTTTTTCCACTCATTCCCCTTACGTCCAGTACCTCTGCATGGGTCTCCACTCACTATTCAAGTAAGCAAGAATCAGAAGGTTACTTACTCAGTCCAATATGGAGTCCTACCTCTAAACATGTTCTAGAGAGGGGACTGGGTTTTCCCGCAAATCTACAAAGCAGAGAGTCAACATTTTTTTAAAGCAATTCCTTTTACTTGTATTTTGCACCTTGATATTTCCTATTATATTCAATTTTTACTCCAAAACTATGCTGATTATTACTCACTACAATGATCTTACTGCACCACAATTTCACTTAGTGGGGAGGGACACAATTTTCAGCTCTTGGTGTCACATCGTGTTGCTACAGAGAGTAAACCCAGTGGTGCAATGATACCATCCACCACTTTCCAGACATCATGGACCATAGTGCTTCCCCACTCATGGACTCCCACAGTTAGAACTCTCGAGCACATTATCTCTGAAACATAAACACCATGCTGGGGTAGGGTGGGGGTGCAGGGTTGGGGCACTGCAGTAAGAGCCTGGCTTTAGTCATGGGCTGGCCAAAACACTAGCAGTTCCCCAACCCCCTAGACTCGGGGGTTGATCTCAATAGCATTCTGTCATGGTCAGTTCCCTCTTGGGGGCCCATAGGAGCTTTTTCATGATGACTGTAAAACCTGAATAATATTGAATCCTCAATGAGTTCCAGTGTGCCTAATATTTACATAGCTAGAAGGAGATGGATCAAAATCACAAAATGGCAGCCTGCAGACAGGAAGCAGGGAAGGCACATTTTATTTTGCAACTTCACTAGATTAAAATAATAGTAATGATATTTCACTCAACCAGGCTTCCTGCTCTTTTTTTGTTTTAAGATTTTATTCTTGAGTAATCTCTACACCCAACTTGGGGCTCACCACCTCGAGATCAAGAACTGTATGTCCCACCAACTGAACCAGCCAGGTGCCCCTCCAGGCCTCCTGCTTTGCCATAGAAAGCTAAGGGCAAGGGGTAAGACTCCATTCAGTAAGACTCTATTCAATAAGATAATTATTCAATTATCTTCAATAATTCACATTGGTCAAGTCACTTCAGCTTTTCATGACGTGCTTTCTCCACATCTCAGACAGAGGTCATGAGATCTTTGCTGCCTAACTTTAAGTTTATTATAAAAGTGATGAGCTATCAGAGGTCACAGTGATGAAAAAAGCTTTAAAAATTATCCCGGTACAAATATAATCATCAGTGTGAACTTACAGCTCTCTCTAAGGAAATTCTTCTAGGAAAACATTGAAATGGATATGAAGGAGGCCTTGTTTCTAACTTACTTGGCTTAAATTTGGAAACCACCTCCCTAGCTGTGAGAATTCTAAGGATTTCATCATTATGACTTTTTTTTTTCCCGGAATCGAAACTGTCTTCCCTACTCACCCTTGAAAGCCACTTCAATAAAAGCTCTTCCTAGTGGGCACTCAGAGGAAGTCATTTGTTTGATGTATATATTTAATTTTGTGTACATTTTTGCGCCTCATCTGCAAATCCCACTTTCTATATTTATCTTGAGGTCCTCTAAGGACCTGCTGATTCCTTCCAAACAAAAAGAATCCATGGACCCAAAGGGAGGTTTAAAAAAAACAGGGATAAATAGCAAATAGAAATTAAGGTCAAGTACAAGGTTTAGTATCATCGTATTGCCTTTGAACCTGAACTTTATAGTCAAGGCAAAATACTGGACTGATTTTCTTTCCTCCTTGATGACTTCATTGCTGGATTGGATATATAACATCTTTGCTTTGAAAGAATGAACGCTTTAGAACAAATTTTCTCTAAATCATTTTTCAAGATTTCCTGTTACTTCATCTAAAGCTGCTTTCCATTAATAATTCCTCAGTACAAAGCATCAAGACACAGAGACACCGTAATTAGGGGGATTTCAATTACCTATGTGAGGAGGCAGGTAATTGACAATCTAATTAGTCTCATTTCAATTACCATTTTTCTCTTCATTAGAGCAGTTAGTTAGAGAGTGGTGAAGGTTTGTAAAACATTCCAAGACCACAGAATTTTCAAGCTAGATTTACTAAAGATTAAGGCTGGACCTTTCCAAGACCAAGGGAGCATAAGCAATAGGAAGGCAGTGTCCAAACAACTGCTGTGTGCAAGAACCAGACAAGCATATTGGAAGTTCATCAAGCAAGAATGTGATTCAAAGCCCTGGGGTAGAAGCTGGCGGGTGATTCAGATAGGACTCATTCATTGTCCAAAAGCGAGTTATTTGAAACATGCGTTCTTTAGTGAATTAATAATCATTGTCATTTACAGAGTGCTTGCTCTGGGTCAAGCACGCAGTACTCTCTCATTTTCATGCAAACATCAACTCTCTGAGGTTAATATCACTATTCCCATTTTGCAGATGAGGAAACTGGATGGCACAGATTATGCAATTTTCTGCATCCGGACAAATACACTGGCCCTAGATCTCACGCTCTCAAATTTTTCATTCATTTCCTGACCCGTGGAGGAGAACTCAGTTTTGGATTTCAACAGACCCTGGGGCATATCCCAACTCCTCCGCTTATCCACCAACTGTCCTCCGTAAAACATTAAGTTCCCCTTCACTCTCTTGAATTAAAAAAAAAAAATGCAAGTGGGCGTATATGTATGTGTGTATATGTATGTATATATGTATGTATATATGTATATGTATGTGTATATGTATATACATGTGTGTGTATGTATGTATGTATGTATATGTGTGTATATTCATACATGTATATGAACACATTTATATTCACATATACATATAGAAAATTAAAAGTACCTAAAAGACCAAAAAAAAAACCCCCAAAACTTCCTACAGACTTTAGGTAATAATGATGTACCTCGGTAGATTTTTTGATTGAACCAAGTGTGTCACTGTGGCGCTGGATGTTAATGGTGGGGCAAGTCATACATATGGGAGGACAGGGGCTATCTAGGAAACTATGCTTTTCACTTAATTTTGCTGTTGAAAATAAAACTTTTCTAAAGAAAATAGCCTATTGGGAAAAAAAATAAAAGCGTCAAGGTTAATGGTGAGAAGGAACCTCTTAGAAGAAATTCCAACATTAATCTAAGCCTGTACCATCTCTTTTCTGAACACTACTCCTCAGACGGGTACCTCTTGCTTCTGCTCACCCAGTGCCCCCAGGGTCCCTTGTCCTGCCTGGCGTGCTGGCTAGCGTCTCCGTGCCTCACAGCTCTTCTTCCCCTTCGTATCAGGACATTCTTGCATCTTCTGAGACAACATAAAGCTTCATGTTATCATTTTAATTGTAAAGAATAGTTGCCACTTAACAAAGCTGATCACTTTTTATGCAATGCATAGAGCTGTCAGGAACATACTAGTTTGTTTCTGGGAAGTACTAATCCAAAGGTCATCAGGGCTCTTGACCAAAGATTATAAAAACACAGTCTTTAAAAAAGGGAAACCAAGTCACAAAGTTTCTGGGCCACTGCTGTGCGATAGAATCACAAGCCATACATGCACACCATGTATGTGAATTTATATTTTCTAAAAGCTGTAGGAAAAACTAAAGAGAAAAAGGTGAAATTAATTTAAAAATATTTTTATTTAACCCAGCATATTCAAAATATTATCATTTTAATATGTGATCAATATAAACACTCTTATTGAGGTACTTTCCATTCTTTATCTTTGGACCAAATCTTTGAATTTTGAATTTTGATGTGCTCTTTACAACTTCAGCATTTCTCAGTTTGGACTGGCTGTATTTCAACTGCTCATTGGACAGCCAAGCCTGTCACCTACATATTGGAAAACACAGGTCTAGACTTCCCATATTTTCTTCTTCTTCTTCTTCTTTGTCGTCTTCTTCTTCTTCTTCTTCTTCTTCTTCTTCTTCTTCTTCTTCTTCTTCTTTCTGAGTAGACTCCAAGCCCAACATGGGGCTTGAACTCACCACACTGAGATCAAGAGTCTCATGCTCTACCAACTGAGCCAGCCAGACGGTACCCTCCCATGATACCTTGTTGATTCCCCAATTAGCCATGGCCAGCAGGGGGTTTATTCTCCATCTCCTGCACGGGGCAAGCTCTTCTGACACAGGGCAGAATTCCAGCTCCAGCTTGAGTGCAGAGGAGGCAGGCTTGAAATCAGGTGAACATCTATACCAAGCTGGGTTGCTTTTACAATACTTTGTCATTCTGTGTTTCCCTTGATCATCACAGCCACCTCCCATTTCATAATTCCCATTTTACCATTTAAGTTTCCACTGATTATTGATGGATTCACATGGTGTAGCTTTGTGATTTTGGGAAAATTACTAAACCTCTCTGAGACTCGGCGTTTTCGGTGTGTGTGCCTCTATAATAAAGATAAGAATCCCGGCACAGAGGCACACAGCGGTGGTTAGGGAGATTATATACAAACTACCACCGAATAAATGCTCCAGAAGGGTAGTAAATATCCAAATTGTGCAGAATCCAAGTCACATACTCTTAGCCCTAGATCATGCTATCTGCAGGAGCAGAAAGATCTGGAAGATTTCACAAAAAAAGACAAAGGAAACCCAGGATCTGGCAGAGTAACTTCTCATCCAGATGATTCTTTGATGCTGTAACCATTGTTTTCTAAAAATGCTCAACCTTCCTACCTAGTTTATGACCTCGCTTTCTAAATTCTCTGGCTTGGGAGGCTTGCATGATAAAACATGCTCATATTGGAGGACTCTTCTTTTGATATTACACTTGATCGATCTGATAGTTCAAGTCTGTAAGTGTTCAGTTCTCTTTCATCGACTGGACCACTAGGTACCTTTCACCAAAAACCTAGAGTCCTGAATTTCTTGACTCAGCATCTGCCCAATCCCCCTGAAACTGCCTCTAGCAATCAGACCTCTCTGGGGCATTGATCAGCTCAGAAGAAAGAGCTCAGAACCGGAGAAACACTGGACGGTGGCAAAATCGTTCTGTGGACTCGAAATAATACTTGCACACACACTATTACCTCAGGTGGGCACCTGCTTACTTTAACTAAACAGGGATCTTGTTTTAATGCAATAAAAACCCTGGCCCTAGGCTTGGCCTTCTTGGATTTCATCAGAAATTAAAAACAAAAACTGTACCCTGAGTATTTGTCTGTGCACATAGTCTAAACACTTCAATTTCTGAATATTTCACCGTGTTTTTGTTACTTTCACAAGGAGAAAAAGAGGCTGGAGTGAAGTGGATTTTGAACCTTTTTATTTGTAAATCCAAAATGCCCTCCTTTTTATCACAAAAGATTTAGCCTGGATGGCAGTGGAATGTGAGTTACTGGAGGGGTATCTGAGATTCTCATCTCAGCATTTCAATACTGGGGGAGCTATAAGAAGAGGCAAGGACATAATAAAGTCAAGTTTGAAAGTAGGCAAGATTAGGGTTAAGAAACATAGTACATAGAGGAAGTCAGAGATCTAGGTATTCAAGATGAAGTTTAATAATTAGCCTCTCAGATGAACTTCAATCAGTTTTGTCTTCTTTTTATGCTTTTGTAGGTGGTCTACATTTTTCTCAATAGACTCTACCTATAAGAAGCATAATCATTCTTTACCAGCTAGTTCTTTGAATGGCAGTGTGTGTCAGAGGTTGTTCACCTTACGCAGCATCCCTGAGGACCGATATTTCTATTAATGTATTTTCGAGGCCCTGAGGATTCTGAATAATAACCCCAGGGTTCAGATAACTGGAGATTTCTGAGCACCTTCTTAACTGAGAAAGAAGCTACTTGCTGTCTCCATGCAGAGGCTTAAAGTTGGCGAAGATCAAGCTGTGACCTTGGCTATAGATTTCCTGAACTTTCAAAGGATCAGCATGGATCTTCCACTACTGACCATGGCTCACACCAAGACCATCTACCGCTCAACTAGTATAGTTCCCCATCTCAAGTACAGTCCTAAAACTCTTACCTAGTCGGTGTGAGGTTTTCAGTGTGCTCTTTAGAATATGCTGTGTATTATTTTAAAACTGTGATTGAGCAGGAGACTTTCTTCCCTTTAGAAATACTTCAAAAGGGGAAGAACAAAAAGAACAAATCCATCCCCAACAAAAAGACAATGTTCAGTTAACCTTTTTTCCTTCAAATGCCCATGCCTTCTTTAGTTCATCAACTGTCATAAATTTGCTCCCTCCAAGCACAAAAGCCTTCTTTGAGGTTCAGAGGTTGAGTTTTATCTGCCCCCAGGGATACAGGGCTGCTCTCCTCTGCATCGGAGAGCTCTGAGTACTGTTGTTGGCCTCTTTTGAGATGGGCTTGGTTTTCTAATGAATGACTTGTGAAATGAGTCCTGAGGCTCCCCAGGAGACAGACGAGGCTGCCTTGTCTTACCAACGTCGACAGCATCTGTCTATTGCACATCAAAGCAAAACCAACACCTAAGCAAATCAATCCATCCCTAGAACTTCTGTAAAGCATTAACTCCCTAAAGCAAGGCAAAGAACAGGATGGTGGAGTGACTCACACTTTAGGTAAAGAAAAACAGTGCTCAGTTGGCATCCTGTTGAAATTATTTTCAGGTGGTGAATTCTTTCTATTGTTTGTTGTAACCAGACTATTATTAGCTAAGACCCACTTTTGGTGAAGTTAAGGATTCAACATTTCAAACACATTTTGAGAATTAGAAAAATCAGGTAAAAAAATTGTAGTTTTCTATGAAGAATTCTGTACCCCTAGGTGTCCTTTTGCCAGAGGATTTATACGCTCTTGCATTTTTTTCCCCTAAATTCGATTGTAACCCATTTATCAGACCATAGAAATAAGGATAGGGCAAATCATATCAGCGATATGAACAGAAGAAAAACTATGATGGTTCTTGAGGTTCAAGTTCACTTTGCAGAGATTTCTGTAATTAAAAGTCATGGGGGAACCTGGGTGGCCCAGTCAGTTAAGCGACCCACTTCAGCTCAGGCCACGATCTCACATGTTCGTGAGTTCAAGCCCTGCATCGGGCTCTGTGCTGACAGCTCAAAGCCTAGAGCCTGCTTCAGATTCTGAGTCTACCCCTCTCTCTGCCCCTCCCCTGCTCATGCTCTTCCTCTCACTCTTTCTGTCTCTCAAAAATAAATAAACGTTAAAAAAATTTTAAGGCATGAAAATTAGGAGCCCTGGATGGCTCAGTCAGTAGAGCATGCAACTCTTGATCTCAGGATTATAATTTCGAGCTCCACACTGGGGGTAGAGACTACTTAAAAGTCATGGAAAATAGACAGAAAAACAGGCCAACCATGAAGAAAAGATAGGGGCTCCTCACCTGTCATTCCCAACTTGGGACTAGAGGATATTTGAAAATTGCAAAGTTAGGATGCTTTAAGCTGGGCCACCATCTCCTACTGTGAGCTGTCATTAACAGACTAGATTCACTGAGCTCATCACTTAACCTGTGTTTAATATTTCCCAATCAAATAGACTTGGGCTGTAGTCATAGCTGTCAGCTGCAAAATAGATTAGATCGTTCTGTTTTGATAGCTGAAATAACAGGAACCAAACAGGAGCAATCAATACAGTGATTTTGGTCATTTCATTAACCATGTGACTTCTCGATTGTTCAGCTATTGCCAATTATCACAGCTGAAAGAAGACTGAAATCCTCGGAGAATGGTTGCTTCCAAAATCTCATGCAGGGCAAGTTCAATTTTTCTGTACCTGCTTCTGGAAAACCCAAGGCATACAGCACCATTTGCCATTTCTGGGAACATAATGAAGGATGTCCTTTCATTAAGCTTTCTAACAAAACTTTTCAGAGCTGGCCCAGGGCTGTACCCAGTTTCTTCTTCATTATATAGAAATATTTCTATTAGTAGGACAAAGATGATTAAGTACCTTATGGTTTTCCCTATTTTTATAATAACAAGCATCCACGTTATTATTTTCCTGTTTTCCGTGTTTCTAGTATTTTGCTTCAAGGCCCTTTTGTAAACTTTAGGTGTGGCTGGCTCTTCAGCTAGATTATAGGTGTTAGGGGAGCCAGACCATTTCTCACTTGTCTCCTATTGATCATAGAGCCTGACACAGCACCTTGAACTCAGAGGGCAGTCCAATTTTTGTTGGATGATTGGATGGATTTTCAACCTGGACTGATTTTCACCAGAGAATTCCAACTAATTTAAAAAGTAAGAATGATGGTGTTTGGCTAATTGAATAACTGTAGGATTATCTGGGATGAATAGCTCTCCCCAAATGAAATGACACCCGGGACCTCTCATTTCCCATCGGAATAGAGAGTAAGATGTTAACGTACTCCAAACCACCATGGCTTATTACATTTTATATATTCGGATAACTTGGGTACTTTTTTCCTCAGTGATTGGCTTCCTAAACTAGGATTTACTTTAAACAGGGATAAGAATAATTCTTAGAAGACCTACTCTGTCTCATCTTAAACAATGTAAAAATATTCAGGGGAGTACAGCAGTAACAAACCTCCATGATTATATTATGCACAATCAGTTGTATAAATGACAAGGATATCAGTGAAAAGAATACCATGTAAAGTCCTGTAAATGTACAGCTGCCTGTGTTGATTAGGAATTCACCAGCTCCATTTTCTTATAAACTTTCATCTATGATTCTGCCTTATAGCATTTGCATCTGATACGAGTGGTTAGAAATATTTTGGAATCTTGACATTATAATATAGGTAACATTTACCTATCAAGCTAGAACTTTAGCATATTAAGGACTCAGATAATTCCTGCAATTGAAAAGAACTGTCCCTGAGCCCATTCAACCTACAAACCTTTATTTTCTTGCATTTTTGTAAAAACAGCAGCTGTGAAGTCTCGTTTGAGATATATTCTGTATAATGCCTACTCCATACCAAGCCCCGTGCTCTGTGCTGGTGATGTGGGATTGCATAAAATAGACAAGGTTCCTATATGCATGGACCTTACATTCCAGCAGGGAGAGCCGGGCAATAAAAACACAAGAAGTCACTTTGTAAGGAGAATGGGACAGACTTTGGGATGGGCTGCCCTACAACCCAACAAAAAGAAAGAAAGAAAAGAAAAAAGAAAAAAAAGGCATCCATAGCATGAAATATATTCAGCACTAAAAAGAAATGAGGGGTACCTGGGTGGCTAATTTGGTTAAGCGTCTGACTCTTGATTTTGGCTCAGGTCATGATCACTCAGGTTTGTGAGTGTGAGCCCCACATCAGGCTCTACAAGCACAGAGCCTGCTTGGGATTCTCTGTCTTCCTCTCTCTCTGCCCCTGCCTGCTCACTCTCTCTATTCAAATAAATAAATATTAACAACAAAAGAAAGAAACGCGCTATCATGCCACAGTAGGATATATAGGAACATTTAAAACATATTGCTCAGTAAAAGAAGTCAATGTTTAAAGGCACCATACTGTATAATTCCAGCTAGATTACATTCTGGAAAAGGTAAAACTATGGAGATGGTAACATGATTAGTCATTACCAGAAGCTTGGGGAAGAGAGAGAAGAAGGAATAGGTCGGGCCCAGATGACTGTTAGGGTAGTGAACTATTCTGGAAGACACCGTTCCGGTGTATCCACATCATTATACATTTGTCAACAGAACTTCCTGTAGGACAAGGAGAGGAACCCTAATATAAACTATGGAGTCTCCTTAATAACAAGCCATTGATATTGATTCATTGATGCTAACAGATATACCGCGTTAAGGCAAGACATTAACAACCGCAGAAGCTGTGAGCATGAGAGAAAGGACGTGTATTGGGAACTCTCCGTACTCTTTCCTCAATTTTCTGTGAACTTAAAACTTCTCATTAAAAAATGCTCCTGGGGGTTCTCCTAGCTGGCTCCATTGGTTGAGCGTCCGACTTCAGCTCAAGTCATGGTCTCACAGTTCATGACTTCACAGTTTGTTACCTCAGTTCCTGAGTTCGAGCCCCACATCTGTCTCATTGCTGTCAGTGCAGAACCTGCTTCGGATCCTCTGTCTCCCTCTCTCTCTGCCCCTCTCCCGCTCACACTCTCTCAAAATTTAAAGAAACATTTATTTAAAAATGCTCCTGGGGCACCTGGCTTGCTCAGTCAGTAAAGCATGCGACTCCTGATCTCAGAGTTGTGAGCTTCAAGCCCCATGTTGGGCACAGAGCTTACTTTCAATAATTAACTAATCAATATAAAAATAAAAACTGGGTGCCTGGCTGGCTTAGTCAGAAGAGCATGTGACTCTTGCTCTCAGGGCTGTGAGTTTGAGCCCCACGTGGGGTATAGAGATTACTTCAATAAATAAATATTTTTTAAAAAATAAAAAATACTCCCAATGCATTTTTTTAAATAATGTATAACCGTGGCTGCAAAGCCCTGTGATTCTGCATGTCTATTCTATACGAAGAAGCTCAACAATGTCATGAACGCTGTGTTCTAAGTTCAAGGTGAGTGTTTGAAGTTGAGTTTCCTGAAGCTTGACTGCCCCCTTCCAGAAGACCTTAGGCGAAATGGCTTTCCACTTCCTTCTACCTATCCAAATGCTTAAAGGCTGAGGTGAGTTCTAACTTCCTCCTGGGTTACATCATGTAAGGCTCTTATAGTCTTACATTGTAGCTGTTCTGTGTGTGACTCTGGTTTTTAAGACCAGCTTACCAACTCTTCTATGTCCCTGCTGCATCTTCTAGCAGGGTCAGCAAAGTGTTCTGTAAAGGACTAAATGCTATATGTTAGGTGGAGAGAGCTACATATGGTCTCAGTCACATCCTTTGTTTTCCCCCCTAACAACCCTTTAAAGATGTAAAAACTCATTCTTAGTCCAAAGATAGCATCTGGACTAGATGTGACCCATGAGCACAGTTTGCTGACCACTGTCTAGATTATTCTAGAACCATATCTGTGACCAGCAGTTTTCTAAGAATGAGCGTAATTAGACAAAGACTCGGGGCTCATGCACACTCACACAAGGTTATTGACACACGCAGATACACACATTCACACACTCACACACCTGCCATGGAAGAATTTAATGAAGAAACAGATGGTACAGCCGTTCTCAGCCCTGGCGACACATCCAAATCATCTGAGAAGCTTCTTAAAAATATCCATGCTCGGGCCCCGCTACATACTAATTGAATCAGAATGTCTGGACGGGAGCCTGGGCATCTGTGTTTTTAAAGCTCTCCAGGTGATTCTGTTTTGCAGCTTAGTTAAGAATGAATGTTTCAGGGCTACGGTTGTCAAACGTGAACTTGCATCAGAATCACCTGGGGCTTGTTAAAACTCAGCTTGATGCCCCGCCCCTACAGTTCCTGACTCGGTAGGTCTGGGGTGGGCCCTAGAGTTTGTATTTGCCAACAAGTTTCCAAGTGATGCTGACGCTGCTGGTCTGGAGATAATTCCAGAACCATTGTCACAGAGAAGGGAAAAGTGACCTGGGTAAGAGCTTTCCTCTGTTCTCTAGGTGGAACTTTTTGCCTTAGTTCTGTTGGTTGGTAAGTTAGTTGGTATTTTGTTTTGCTTCTTCTTTTTCCTTAACTTAGAAATTTCTGGGACTCCAGTAAAAAGAAGTCAAGAGAGCAACTGAAAGGCAGGGACCGTGTGAAGGCCTAGAATAAATTCTGAACAAATATTTGTTTAATTTAGGACAAGGCAAGGGCTGACAGGAAAGGGGGAGGTAAATGGCTTTTGCTCTCTCTCTGTGGAGAAAGAAGAAATCCTGAGTAAATATCAAAGACATTTCAAAGCCTGCCGTTTTGAACATATTTCCCAATCACATTGAGAATGCCCATGTTGAAGGAAACCTACCAAAGCCAACAACAGCAGCTGAAAGATTTAGTTGATTCTAGACTCTGGGCCCAGTATTTTGAGGAGTCCATTCAAGAGAGAAGATACATCGATAGTCAAGAAAGTCAAAGCCATGAAAACTGGAGAAAATGCCTTCTCTGTTAAAAGTTCAGGTGTGAGCATCTTACCTGTGCACATAGACTTTATTCAATAAGTAGAGAATCCCAGAGATGCTACATGGGTTTAGATACTCCTCTCCTCATCCTCTATAAGAAAAGCTGATAAAAGCCTGCTACTCAAAGCATGGGCCCCAGCCCAGCTAAATTGCCATCACCTAGAAGTTGGAAACAAGGCCTCCCCGTGACGTCAGTGGGCCATCCGTGTTTCTGTCTTCACGGGTCCCTCTCAATAAGAAAATTGAAAACTACATTTTTATGATTATGCTAATATAAAGACACATACCTTAATGTTATATCTAAAACCTTTTCCTTCAACCTAAAAGTTCAACTTTACTCCTTCAGATTTTAAAAGACATGAAAACATTGTCTGAGACCCCTTAGAGAATATCTAATGGCCAAGTTGACCCCGGTTGAGAAGCCCAGACCCTTGGGCTCCACCCCAGAGCTACCAAATCAGAATCCACGTGTCAAAGTCTCCAAGTGACTTAAATGCACCATGGAGGTTGGAAATCACTGTATAGAAAGCTCTGACTTTCTCATACTTTCTGAATTCTGAAAATAAGCTACCGCATTCCCTGTGCTACACATCAGCGGTGCATCTCCAAAGTCCCCACTGGCCTTGGGGCTGTGCTGTCTAAAATCACCCAGAGCTCTACATCAGGGTGGATGCAGAGACTGTGAGGGAATTATATCAGGGTTGTCTTCTTTTAAAATCACTATGTGGTTGAGAAGGTATGAGATTCTAGCAGACCTTCAGTATTCTAAGTGCCTAGAGTAGCTCAGAGAAACTAAGTGGAATCCTGATCATCATTTTCTGATAATGCTGGTAATTGTGGACATTATTGCTGGTAATGCTGGTAATTATAAGTGAGTATGAGTAGAGGTGTCTCGTCCTCACAGACCATAGCATGGGCTGGAGTTATGTAATAGATCTAAACATTTTTCCAATAACATTTATGAACACAATGAAAAAAAATACGCATTTGTGTTGAAATATAGCTTCACATGGAAGAGAAGAAAAAATTGCAACTCTAAGTATGGAATTTATTACCAGTGTCTGACACCACTATTCTCAAGTTCCTTTATCTCAATGATTCTCAAACCCTCTCAGTAATCAAAATTAGTTTTTAAATATTGAGGCACCTGGGTGTCTCAGTTGGTTGAGTATCTGACTCCTGATTTGGGCTCAGGTCATGATCCCTGGGTCACGGGATTGAGCCCTGCTTTGGGCTCTGTGCTGAGCACGGAGCCTGCTTAAGATTCTCTCCTTCTCCCTCTGCCCTTCTACCCTGCTCATGTTCTCTCTCTTTCTCAAAATAAAAAAAAAATAAACTTAAAAATTAAAAAGTAAGCAAAAATTAACTCAAAATAGGTCACAGACCTAAATGTGAAACACAAAACTATAAAACTTGTAGCAAATAGAAAAGGAGTGAATCTAGGTGCCACAAAAGAGAAAATTGATAAATTGGACTTCACTAAAATTTAAAGCCTCTGCTCTGCAGGAGACATTTAAAAGAATGAAAAAGCAAGTCACAGACTAGGAGAAAACATTTGAAAAGCACTTATCTGATAAAGAACTGCTGTCTAAAATATACAAAGAAGCTCTGAAACTCAACAACAACCAGAAAATAAACAGCCTAATTTAAAAGTGAGCGAAAGATCTGAACAGACAGCTTACTGAGCAAGACATACAGATAGCAAATAAGCTTATGAGAAAGATACTCGATATCACACGTCATTAAGAAAATGCAAATGAGGTGGTGCCTGGGTGGCTCAGTCATGGAGCACACAAGTCTGGATGTCAGCTCAGGTCCTGATCTCACAGTCGTGGGATCAAGTCCCACATTGAACTCTGCACTGAGTGTGGAACCTGCTTGAGATTCTCTCTCTCTTTCTCTCTCTCTCCCCCTCTCTCCCCCTCTCTCCCCCTCTCTTTCTCCCTCCTCTTCTGCTCCAAACCCACTTGTGCATGCTCTCTCTCTTGCAAAACTAAAAAAAATTAAAGGAAATTGCAAATTAGGACAACAATGAGATACCACTACATAGTTAGTAGAATGACTGAGCTCCAAAGCCCTGGCCAGGCCACATGCTGAGTAGGGGGTGGGGCCACAGGAACTGTCATCCACTGGTGATGGAAATGAGAAACCACACATCCACACTGGAAAATAGTTTGGTGGTCTCTTATGAAGCTAAACACAGTCTTACTATATAGTCCACTAACCGCGCCCCTATGTGTTTATTCCAGTGAGTTGAAAACTTACATCCACAGAGGAACTTGCACAAGGTTGTTCATAGCCGTTGTATTCACAATTGCTGGAAGTTGGAACCAATCAACTTAGATGTCCCAAAAAGGTCCATGGATAAATGGTGGTACGCCTATAAAATGCAATATTATTCAGCTCTAGAAAGAGATGAGTTGTCAGCACACAAAGACATGGAGGAATCTTAGACGAAGTGAACTAAACCAATCCGAAGACTACTTACGGTATGATTTCAACTACGTGACATTTCAGAAAAGGCAAAACTATGGAGACAGCAAAATATCAGTGGATTCCAGGGACTTATAGGGAAGGTGGCAAGGATGAACAAGTGGAGGCCAGGGAATTTTTAGAGCAATAAAACTATTCCGTATAATACCGTAGTGGTGTACGCATCCACCGTGGCAACAGACATTATTCATTTGTCAAAATCCTTTGAACTTTACAATGCAAAGAGTGAACCCTACTCTACTATGGACTTTAATTAATAACAATGTATTAGTATCCTTTCTTCAAATGTAACAAATATACCACGCTAATGCTAACGACAGGGGAAGATATTAACAAAAGGGGACCCTAAAACTAGGGGAAACTGAAGGAAGAGAGAGATGTGGGAACTCTATGCTCACTTTTTCTATAAAGCTCTAAAAAATAAAGTCGACTCATTAAAAAAACAAAACAGCCTTGCACTACATGACAGAACAGAAGGTACAGAATCTTCTCCAACTAGTTCCTCCCGGAAGCCATTACTCCATGCAGGCCGTTGGACGCATCAAACATTTTATAGAAAAACGAAGCGAAAATGACCTTAACCGAGTCCCAGATTTCATTCTTGACAATCCCTGGACCTGGCCCACATACACAACTGGTGTGTGAGAAAACCCATATGAATGAGGCAAGAGTAATCACAGCCACCACATACGAGGAAATAGATCAACTATTTTGTGTTATTTTATTTAATCTTCACAATAATCTGTGTCACAGATTGTAATATAATCCTCTTATAGGAAAAAGAAATAAAACAACCTCAGAGAGAGAATGTGACTTCCTCAGAGTTACAGAGCAAATTCTTGAGAGTCACATTTCAAGCTGACCTACTGTATATCATACTTGTGCTCTTCCTATTATGCAAAGTTTTTTCTTGAAATTCTGTGGCAATTCCCTGTAGTTCTAACCCCAGAGTTTGTTGTGCATGTTATTTTACATTGGCACAATCTACTTAAAACATTCTTTCCAGCAAAATGGTAACATGTCTCCTCCAAAAATTTTGTGTTTGGTTGTTGAGTTGTGTGTGTGTGTGTGTTTGTGTGTGTGTGTCTGTGTTGTTTTTTTTTGTTTGGGGGGATTTTTCTTTGCTTTTTTTTATTTCCTCCCAAAATTAACATCCTCATCCTAACTGACCTGTTTGTTGGTAACACATGTGAATGCTACCTTGTCAACTTTCAAACATGCTCCTGTTCCAAGCAGACATAACCTGTATCTTGTTATTTTTGGGCCACAGCAGGCCACAGCAGATGAAAACAAGCTCAAGCTCTCTGTTGCAGATCCAAAATGGTAGCATACTTTCAAAGAAAGAGGTGAATAAAGGAATCAGTGAGTATTATCCAGAAGATAAGCAAAAAAAAAAAAAAAAAAAAAAAAAAAAAGAAACAAAAGAACCC
>NW_027536464.1:6681594-6778781 GCF_008692635.1 Crocuta crocuta
AAGAAAAAAAAAAAAAAAAAAAAAAAAAAAAATCAGGAATCAAGAGATCCACCCTCAGCATGAGATGAACAGCCCGGGAATATACAGAAATAGTGCAAGATAAAGACAGGACTCAAGCCAGCCTGGAGATGCACCGAACTGGCGTGAGCTACTGAGCTTTACTGCCTCATCCCTGGTGCTTTAATACCTTTCTGGGGAAGAGCTAATTTACAGATTGAAATATATGAGACTCACCTGGCTGGCCTGAACACATGGAGAGGAGGCAAGTTCCTATGGCATTCTTTTCTTATCCTAATAATTCTTATCCTAATAATGATAAGTTCTAAGATTTAACTAAATGCTAAGCACTATGCCAAAGAATAGTCCATTATGTCATCCAGTGGTCATAGGAACCCAGTGAAGGCAGGAGCATTATCGTCCCTTTATAGATGGAAACAGTGTGTCTCCAAAAGCTTGAACAACTTCATAAGAGCATCAGCAGAGACTCAGATGCAAATCCTTTTCATTCCAAAATCGGACATCTCAGCCACCGTAACACGCTGCCTTGCTCACTAAATACAAGGTGGTGATGAGCTGTTACTGTCTTATAGTTTTTAACGATGTATTTCATTAATTTCAACAGTATTAATAGGTATAGTTAAAANATTACAACCAAGCTAGTCAAGCCTCTATATGATGCAACAGGGACCCTGTTTCGCCTGCCAGGCCCTTTGGTGGCACCAGAAACCTCATTTTGTTCCCCTTTTGTGCCTCCAGCATAAGCACCTTACAAAGAACCTAAGTGTTTAAAAGATGTTTGATAAAGGGATGGTGAAAGTATACTATTCCCACTGCAGTCAAGAGTGAACTCAAGGTCCAATATTCTTGTGCTCAAATCCTAGGCTTCTTACCACTCATTCAATGCATGACCTTGATCAAGTTACGCAGTCTCAGTGAGCCTTAAATTCCTTGTATGTAAGCAACATGGGCCATCATAATACCTACCTCATACTAACAGAATGACTAAAATGATATTAGGTATGTAAAGCATTAAGTACAGTGCCTGCTGTATAGAAAGTAATAAATAGTAACTCCTTCTCTGTCTTCTTTTCTATATAATCTGTTGTTTGAAAGATTAAAACACACACACACACACACACACACACACACACACACACACATAACTAAACAAGCAAACATTCCCGTTAAATAGAGATCACATTAGCTTCGACATTAAACCATGTACTCCTATGGTTGCTATGAACCTCTTTTACTTAAGGTCTTAATTTTAGAATACATTTGATGATTTTCTCAATGGATGTTAAATTACTGAAGAAACAAAGTAACCTTCTTTGCAAATTAGAATCCCTGTCTCACAAATCTGTTATCTGTTCCCCCTTTGAGTCATCAATCCTCAGGTCTTCAGGTTGTGGCCGTTTTATAAGTCACAACAAAACAGAGCTCTGATTTGTCTGTTACACTTCGCAGATATGAGGGCGCACAGATAAAATCTATTAAGCCAGCAGGGCACCCATTAATGTTCCAGTGGCAGTAATTAATTCCGGATGGAAAAATAACTACAAATATTCCCCCAAAACTGAACCAGATGTTTTGGCAACTGGTTGAAGGCACAAACCTGAAAAACTCCACATGCCATGGACAAAGGATCTTCAGAAGGGGACCTGATGCGAACCGTAGGTTGCACACTCTCTCAGCCTGCCGGCAACACTAAATAACAGCAAAAACATAAAAAAAGGAGTCTCCCTCCTGTGTAACTACAGTCCCTTGCAGCATACAAAGAAAGAATTGGAAAAACCATCAGTTTATTAAAAGCTCCTCTAATAATGAAGCAAAATGACTAACACATTTATATTTCCACGTGTGAGGCACCATCAAATTCACAGTGGACAACTTAGTCATGCCTCATATACCATCTTTCTAGGTAGCTTATGTGGGATACAGGTTCCTAATTAATAAGCAGTAAAGATATTAATTATCACCATATTCATTTAGTGTTCAATTAACAAATGAAAGCTGAAAATGTATTTCCACGGCTGGCCAAAGGTGACCCAGGGGACCCCTGAATAACCAGCATCCTTTTATTTTTTATTTCTATCTTTTATATTGTTGCTTTTCCTGCCCACCCCGCCCCCCCAGCCTTGCTTCTCTGAAGACGTCCACTGTGGCCCATTTCCCCTCGCAGCACATCATTTAAATATTTTGACAAAATGTTTTCCAGAAAGGCAGAGCTCGCTCTAGTCGTGGCATGTATATCTACCATGAAGCTGTCATGATACCCTGTCATGAAATGAGATGAGAAAAGTTATTTGATCCGTGGAGACTTAAATTAATAACGGTGGCGCTGGTTTTCATCAGCAGGGGCAGCAGAGGAGGGTGAGAGCCGCTGTGGATCAGCTGGACTTTTCTTCAGGGCTGCGTCCTGAACATCAGGAAAGCAGGAATAAGCAGCTTGCCAGCCACAGCGTCCATACAGGACTGGGGAGTACAGCAGAGTGACACTGGCTACCGCCTCCTTAGGCTGGTGAATTTCATTCTGTCAAGTCAATTGCTACCCTGGTACCTATCTTATTAGTGTTAATTTATCTCCAGTGCTAAGGAGGTTAACGACACGGTTATTTTCCCTGCTACTGAGCTTTACTGCATGTCTGCAGGATAATATTCCAAGTAACCTCGACTGAGGAAGAAGGAATCAGAGAGAGCACCTACTTGAACAATAAATAACCTTTAAAAATAATGTGTCCTTCCAAGAGAGGAAATAAGCAATATAACGTTAATTGTAAGACTATGGAAGAAACATTTTTCATCCATCAAAAGAGACAGCATAATGGTTGTATTCCTTAAAACACAACATCACACAAAATTCCACATAAAAATTCAAAGCTACACTTTCAAGCAGCTCCTATTCTTTCAAACTGAAATTCACTAAGGTAAGAGTTACAGACGGCTCCTGATTAGCCTTCATAGGTCTCCTTGCTTTATTTTCCTGTCAAACACTGCTTTACAGACCTGAGCCTTCCAGAATGCAGAAGCACAGGCAAGGGACACATTATATGACCTTCCTCAGTATCAAGAAGCCATATATTCCGTATCAAAGACTTTCCTCAAGGGGAGATCCACCAAATGACCTCGCCTCCCCTCCACCCACCCCGGACACCTTGCCCCAGCTCATGGGTAACTTCTTGATCTGACAATAGCTAACTTCCTAAAATTCATGTGCATAAGGATCGACAGAATCATAAAGACCACTTAGAACGTTAAGGTAAAATTATCACCTGATATAACTAGAGAAGATAGGTCGGGGTTCTCCATGGCTTTTTGATTTGATGATTATCTTTGAAAATACTGTTCTTGAAATCTCTTAGGAGACAATCAGTTCATTATTATTCATATTTTTGTTTCCCTTGTGGAACCCTGACCCCTTAGCATTATATTAAATTCTACCCACAGAAAGAAAAAAATATATACACATATATATTCATTGTTCATGAACTTTTGCCAACCAACAATTTCCCTCATACTATAACAGCAAACAAGTCCAAGCACAAACTGCAATGAAATGTGAATATAAATGTTAAATGACCTCTCAGCCTTCTAATATTCTCTCACTTGACGAACAGGGTTGAGCTGGCTGAAGCAATTGCTAAAACATTTTCATGTAGCCCTCCTATGGAGAATAAACATGGAACTTCACCAACTCCAAGCCAAGCCATCGTGAGGTCAGATTCAACTCTAAGGTATCTGAAAAATCAGGTGGTTCTTGGTTTTTTGTTTTGGGTTGTTTTTTTTTCTTTTTCTTACATGTCTTCATTCTCTCTTGCCTTGCATTACCTGTGACCCTTCTCTTCCGGAGGTCTTTTCCCACAAAGAAACTAGTTCGATCACCTCATAAGAACTGCAATGTACAAGAGAAGTTACTAGAAAACAAGAGAGATGGGCTGAAATGCTGATGCTGGGAAGGCAGCTAGGTTTATTCACTAGCTAAGTGATTTGCTGTCTTTCACCATCTTAGCAGAATACAGTTAAAACATTTATATACTTTATTTTTTTTTACAAATAGTTTATTGTCAAGTTGGTTTCCATATAACAACCAGTGCTCATCCCCACGAGTGCCCTCCTCCATGCCCATCTCACCCCTCCCCGCACACACCCATGAGTCCTCAGTTTGTTCTCAGCATTCAAGAGTCTCTCATGGTTTGCCTCTCTCCCTTTATTAAAACTATGAAGTATCTCATGTCCTGGACCTCTGGGATTACTCTGAAATAATCAAAAATATAAATATTAGTTATATGAATCCCTGTAGTTGCACACAGACACTCATATGTATATGTAATGTTTCCCCTGATTTTTTGACAGGCAACTCTTGAGTGATCTTTTCCTTCACTATCCCTTCTGTATAGACAATGGTGTCCATACACACCGAAATTAACAGAAGTTGTAACCAAAGGGGAAATGACTTGGCCAACATTTCTAAAGTATCTGCCAGGTGTTTTAAGCTCACGAGCTCTCATTACAACTGAAAGAGGATATGGGCTTCTCCCCAGTGAACACATGAGGAGAGTAAAACTTCGAGAAGCTGGATAACTGTAGGGATCGCCCAGCTGTTGGTACAGACGGAAATGGCTGCGAAGTTTGTACGCTTCCTAATGCATCTCTCTGCCTCCCGATTTTGTGCGCCCTGTGTTGGTGTGCCCCACCCTGGGAAAACAACCAACATCCCTAGGCGGAACATTAGCCCAGACAGCAAGTATTTCATCCATTTTGACAATGGTCATTAACACTGAGCACCTAGAAGAATCTCTTTGGGTTGTGAATCACTGTGTTTTGAAAGCTATCCACATGTCCCTGGTAAGAATTAGAGACATAAAGATGAACTTAATCATTTCCGTTAGTACTATGGTTTGTATGGTATAATGTACTATCACATAAATATGTTATTGGTTGCAAAAGCACGGACTGCCACTTAAGTTAATTGAAGCTCTACTGATTTGGAAGGGTAACTGCTAAAGGAATCAAAAAGAGAGGCTATAGTATCAGGATCAGAAAACAGGATGGAGGAAATGGAGGGTAGGGATGGAAAATAGTCTGGGATGAGCGTTGTCGCAACTGCCACTGCACAGCATTGCTGCCACTGAATACAGACCCCATGATGTCCACTATTTCTGCTGGGCTACACCATCTCTGTGGGAGATCTACCCACTCGACATTCAAAATCCTGGGTGAGGGGGTCAGACCAGCTGAGCCTACCTCACCTGCTCTTCCTCCATCTGGCCTCCAGGGGATGGGGAGAAATTGGGTACATTGTGTAGTAAAGTAGTGACCCAGCTTCCCAGCAAGAGCTATGCAGCAGAGACAGCAAAACAAATAAGAAGGTCCTTTTGTTGAGCAACTCTCCAGCAAAAAATTTAAAAAAAAAAAAAAAAAGGCAGGTATCCACTAGAAATACCCTTGACATATTCTTCCAAATGGTTCTATTCACTGTAAATAATATTCACAGATATTTGTTTATTTGGCCGAGTAAGAAGATAGATGAGTTACACCATCTTTAATTCTTGAACTGGTGACCTGTCTTTGTTTTAAATACATCAATAGCCATTTTTAGATATTGGTTTTGCGTCAATAGTCCAACTCATGCTCAGTGCGCATGAGAAAGAATGTCTTAGAATTAAATTGATACCTCTTTTTTATTATTGCAACTTGAAAGCATAAGCAGCTGGGAAAGTCAGCATCCCAGGTGGAGCTGTGACCTGACACAGCTGAGGACAAGAGACCTGCTTTCCAGGACACACTCTCCAGCCTACCCTCTCTGGACTCGGCTCAGAGCCCATCTTTCTCATTGTTTTTAAATGTTTACTCACTTCAAAAAAATTTGTTAACATTTACTTATCTTTGAGAGACAGAGCATGAGCAGGGGAGGGGCAGGGAGAGAGGGAGACACAGAATCTGAAGGCTCCAGTCTCTGAGCTGTCAGCACAGAGCCCGATGAGGGGCTAGAACTCATGGACCACGAGATCATGACCTGAGCTGAAGTCAGACACTTAACCGACTGAGCCAGCCAGGCACCTCTCCTTTTTGAGAAACAGAGAGAGGTAGGGGAAAAAGCAAGGGAGGGGCAGAGAGAGAGAGAGAGGGAGACACAGTATCTGAAGTAGGCTGAGCTGTCAGCACAGAGCCCAGTGCCATGAACTGCGAGATCATGACCTGAGTTGAAGTCGGAGGCTGAACAGACTGAGCCACCCAGGCACCCCTTCCTCATCTGTGAACTAAGGTTAATGATATCCTGGCAGAATGTCTCTGAGAATCAAATGTGGTAATGCCTGGCAGATAGTAAGCACTCAATGTTTACTCAATCTAAATGTTTGTCTTTCTGCAGGATTGCATCCTGTGATTATAAGCTATTAATCATCACTATTTCCTCACTTAACTACTGTGTGCTCATAAAGGTGACTCTACATCCTCAGTATTTCCAAACCAGCAGCTCAGAATAGGGTTGTGTTTATTGCACTCTAAAACTTAAACCACAACTATAAATCACATTCATTTCAAACATATTCTCCTCCAACCTTCATGTCATTGAGATTCTCTCTCAATGGACTCACTTTGCCCGGAGAGCTCCATCAATGGCTAAGCCATCATGGTCACAGTGCCTGCTGTGTTTGAAGCTCTAAATAGGGTAATGGTTAGAAGGCGAGCACCAAAAGCATAAAACAAACTTCCTGCCCTCTTGGGAGCTTACAGTTTAGTTTAGCAAGGACCAAAGGCAGACACGCATGCATCCATACCAAAAGTAAGTTTGTTATGCATTTGAGTACACAGCCAACAAAACCATTTTTACTCAAGAATCGTGAGAATCTAGAATAAGCAGCAAAAAGGGAGGCGAGGATTCATGGAAAATGTTTGCTCTTAAAAAGGAGGTTAACAGAAGAATATATTTTAACTAGGAGAGGAGACAGAGACATTTAGCCAAGTAGTCCAGGTTAAGGTAAGGCAGGATGGGATAGGAACGTTTTAGTATGTGGTAGAGAAAACTTTTTCTTTTTTTCAATACCCAGAGCTTTCAGTGAACCAGAGAATTCCACAGATTTCCCCCTTTTCTCCCTCTAGGGTGAATTTCCCAACTTTGTCTTCACTAGGCCACCTCAAGATCAGTATTTATGTGTCATTTGGTCCTATCATACTTTTAGTAACCGCTCTCATTCTGAATGTACACATTGATCAAAACCATCAAACCATTTTCTTCTTTTTATATATATATATATATTTTTTTATTTATTTCTAGGAGAGAGAAAGAGAGACAGCGTGAGCAGGGGAGGGTCAGAGAGAGAGGGAGATACAGACTCTGAAATAGGCTCCAGGCTCTGAGCTGGCAGTCAGCACAGAGCCCGATGCGGGGCTCGAACCGCGAGATCATGACCTAAGCGAAAGTCAGACGCTTAACCGACTAAGCCACCCAGGCGCCCCCATCAAACTATTTTCTAATCCTATTATTATACTTTATATAAATTATCTTACCCAGTTTCACGAAGGCATGTCTCACATTGTTCAGTTTTTTCAAAATCATTTTCCCCCAAATGGTTCTAGAATCTCTGGAGACCTTCCCTGTATATTCCCCCAGGGTTTTTCTAAGTCGTTGAGTTTCCTCATCCACAAAGAGCAGAGAAAGAATATGCCAAAGGGCCACTTACATTTACAAAATAAAAGGTAGCTCAGGGACTTTAATTGGGAAGCCAAGAGGATTCCTAACAAAAAAACATTTTGTGAGCCTCTGTTTGAAATGTTATTTTTATGATGCCAGCTATGGTAATTGTGCCGTCCCTGAAGTAATAGAAGTAGGTGGTTAATTTTCATTGTGATTCAGGCCATCATTGTTAGACTAGGTGTTCATTGTCCTGACCTCATCAGATGACTGCTGATTATTTTTCTCAGTAGAATCATAAATGTTTTTTCTCCTCTTGGCACATTTTATTTTTCTTTCTTGGAACATCTACTTACCTTTGGTTGCGTGGTACTTAAGTCCTGGTTATAGTCACATTGAATGGGCTGGGGATGCCCATCTACATTCACTTGCTGAATGTTAATTCCAAACCTCTCAACACTTCAGTCTTTCCCTTCTAGATTCATTTTCACACTATTTACAACTTTCTTCTTTTAAAAATTTGGTTGTGTGGAGTAATTTTGCCAATTACACCGCTTGGATGAATGAAATTATGCAATGTCTATTCTAATGGATTTCATCAAGAACTTCTGGGCTTTTGCTACTATGGCAAAGGAGTATTTGACACCACAGACTTATTCTCGTGGTTGTAGAGATAATGTATATACTACCATTGTCAGAGATGCTCTTTGTTGAATTAGAATTCCATCAAGGTTTACTGAGTGAATCTGGGTGATGAATGCTTTGAGATGCAGACCGATGGTTTTGTTCAGTAACACTCTCCTGTAATGAGCACTAAAGAACTGGAGTAAAAGACCTGTGTTCACAATTCAATATGCCCATGGCCACCCATATACACAGAACCATGGTGAGAGAAAGGAGCAGAATAGATGTCAGAGAGAGAAGAAAACAAACAACACAAGAAAATAAGTTGCTTTCGGTCTAAACACCTCTCCAGAGAGTTCGGGGGTGTTCAAGTCTAGCCATCTGCTACAGATGGGTGGAAGGAGGAAAACTTTTCCACCTTATATTATTTTTTGTTTTTTTTGTTTTTTTAGTCACCAAACGTACATTGAAGGTTTACTGTCATTCAGTCAAGCTACATGCTGGCCTTTCTAAATTGTAGAAGAAAAAGAGACAAAAGAGAAAGAAGAATTGAGCCTGGGGAAGATGGACAATGAGGTAAAATGCTTGCATATCAATACCTACGTCTTTAACATTTTGTTAAAATGACTCCTTGCATAGCCCGGATATATTACTTACCTATTGCCATGTAACCAATTACCCCAAAATGTAATAGTGTGAAACAGCAAACATTTATTTTATTTTATTTGTTTAATGTTTTATTTATTTTTGAGAGAGACGTAGAGACAGCGTGAGCAGGGGAGGGTCAGAGAGAGAGGGAGATACAGAACAGAATCTGAAGACAGGCTCCAGGCTCTGAGCTAGCTGTCAGCACAGAGCCCGATGAGGGGCTCGAACCCACGAACTGTGAGATCATAACCTGAGCTGAAGTCAGACACTTAGCCGACTGAGCCACCAGGTGCCCCGAAACAGCAAACATTTATTACCCCCTAACTCCTGCATGTCAGGAATCCAGGTGTGGTTGGTTCATCTAGGTGCTTCCGGCTCAAAATCTCTCATGAGGTTGCAAACCATTGTCTGTTGAATCACTCTTATCTAAGACTTGACTGGGGGAGAGTCTTCTACCACCCTATTCACATAGTTATTGACAGTCCTCGGTTCCTTGCTAATAGTTGGACTGAGGACCTCAGTTCTTTGGCCAGAGACCTACGTCAGTTCCTTGTCCTATGGGTCTCTCCATGATCTATATTATAGCATGGCAGCAGGTTTCCTTCAGAGCAACCCAGCAAGCAAGCAAAAACATTTAAGATGAAAGTTATGGTCTTTTTGTAACCTAATCTAGGAAATAAAACTGTCATATTCTGTTTGTCAGATGCAAGTCAATAGGCCCAGCCCACACTCAAGGTGTAATAATTACACAAGGGCATGAATATCAGAAAGTGAGGCTCATCAGAGGAACTTAGAGGCCATCCATACACCTACCTATAGGCTTCAGATGTTGAGACCATTTGCTTTACTCATGTCTTTTGAAATAAAGTTCCTAAAATGGTCAGTCTAGCTGAGGTGTCTGTATGTCCTGGTTTTCCCAAGACAGCCATGATTCAAGTCTATTGTCCTGCTATGATTATGAATCACTCACTTTCAAAATGCCCAAATGGGAATGACAAGTTGCACCAGTGCTATTCAGTGAAACTTTGTGTTCTGATGGAATGTTCTATATCTGTTCTGTTCAATATGGTAGCTACTGAAAAGGCATGGCTCTTGAACACTTGAAATACAGTTAGTACAATTTAACAACTAAACTTTAGTGATTTATTCCATTTTAATTAATTTAAATTTAAATAGACACATGTAGCTAGTGACTACTGTATTGGACAGTGCAATATTCTTTGCTCAAGCCAAGGATAGCCTTCTTCAATGGGCTAGAGAATCTGAGATTGGAGGAAGTCCACTTTGATCCCCTTTTGCTCAATATGGTAATCTGGAACACATCACTTTAACGCTCTAGACAGCAAATGATGAACTCTTATCTATAAAGTGAAGTCAAACTTTGCATAAGCTTTCACCTCCTACCTTCATTTTCTCTGTTACAATTTCTATTACTCTGATTAAACAGCTATCCTCTACCACTAACCCCTCTACAAACCTGCTCTTTCAAAGGTCACAGATGGCCTCCAATCCTAAACATCCCAAAGATTTTTTAAATATCATCTTTCTGGAGCACCTGGGTATATCAATCAGTTGAGCACCCCATTCTTCATTTTGGCTCAGGTCATGATCTCAGGGTTGTGGGGTTGAGCCCCACAATGGGCTCTGCACTGAGCACGGAGCCTGCTTAAGATTCTCTCTCTCTCTCTCCTTCTACCCCTCTCCCCCATTCACATGCTCTCTCTCAAAAATATAAATAAATAAATAAATAAATAAATTTTTATAACTTTTAAAAAAATATTATCTTTCCAAATTTCTTCTTTTCCTCCCTGGATTTATGATCATTCCTCATTCTTGAAACATTTTCTTGTAATATCTACTATACCCATCTCTTGACTTTCCTCCTACATCTCTGACTGGTATTCCTCAGTCTTTTTTATTATCTCTTCCTTTTCTCCTTATCTTCTAAATTCAGCCGTTTGGGTGGATTATGTATATTCTAACTAAAGGATGTATCTCAAGGCAGTTCAATTCTTTCCATCTTTACTGCACTCAGTGTAGTGCAAGCTGCCACCATTTTTTCATCATCATAGTCTCATAATTGGTCTCATGGCTTCTGTTCTTTCTTTTGTCCCTTCATCAGACAGTGATCTTTGTAAAATGCAAGTAAAATCGCTTCACTCCCCTTCTTAAAACCATTCAAAGTAGCCTACAAGCCCCATGTGATCTGGCTTCAGGCTTTCTAGAACTTTATCTCATGCCTTCCTCCTGACTCCAGCCAAAAAGGACTCCTATGAGTTTCTCAGACACACCAAGCAGTTTTCCTGTCCCAGGTCCTTTGCCTGGTCTGTTTTCTCCGGTTGGACTATCCTTCTGTGACCTGGGTAACTCCTTTCTCTCTCCCTGTCAGGTTCAAGCCTTAATTTGTAAAAATATTTCTTGTAAGATCACCCCAAACAAATGTATTGCCCTTATTATTCTCTCAGAACATCCTGGTCTTTTCTTCAGTAACACTTATTATAAATTAATAGCTTTATTCGTTTCATGTGTGAACTTTTCCTCTCGACTATAAGCTCTTACTCATTGGATTTTGTCTGTCTTGCTCCTTATCCCACAAAATATTGAGCACTGAGCCTGGCATATACTCAGTGCTCAGTAAATATAACTGAGTTCAAGTGAATAAACTTTCTTCCATAATGTAGTATGCCGTTTGGCTTTCGGCTCAGCAATTGCTAGAAATTCCTCTGAGGACAGCTAAAGGTTGAATGCCCTTTGATGTTCCCTCTGTATACTTTTCTAATCTATTCTTAACTTTTGGGCAGCTCTCATGATTGGAGGGTTGATGAGGGTTCTCTGGCATCTGAGAGGATAAAAAGACAGAGCAAAAGAATTCAACCTGAGTCATAGTCAGACTATGACCATCATTTTGTCCCTTTAAGACCATGGTCTTAGTTCCAAGAGAATCATCATACAGATGATAAAAATAATGTGCTAAGTACCTGCTGAGTTCTTAACTCAGACTTCAATTCATCTGCTTCTTATTACATCTCTGGCCATTCCATTCTAGGCTGGATTTCTGTCCTTGCTTTTGTTGACTTCCTGAACAGTTAGATTGATTCACTTAGATATAGATCTTACTCATTTATATTTCAGATGTGACCACTTTAAACCTAAAAAATATAAAGGATATACAACCTACTTTGGTACATCCCCAGGGTCTCCCATATCTTCACCTCTCTCTCGACTCTTCCCTACCTTCTTCCCATCACACTCCCAGTGTGTTGACTTGGCGGACAGCCTTGACTTGTTCTGGTATGACCAAGCCATGCTTCCTATCACCTAATCTCAAAAGGTGACTTAAGCTTTGTCTACAGAACTTCCTCTCTCTTATATAAGGTTTTGGTTTCATTGGTCACAGAGAAAAACTGAAATTCTACTGTGAAATCTGTAGATTTTAACCCATCAATAATTAGGAGATTGGGAAGGAGACTATTATTTGTAGCAATAGTTTCTGCTATAGTTCATGTCACACAGACACCATGTTTCACTATCCAGAAAACCTCTGAGATCCTTCTCCTCTTAATCTTTCTGTCAGCAAAGGCTGACTCAATGGACTCTAGAAAATTCCACTGGTTTATTGTTATAGTTTCTCATTGTTTTTACTATAAAGAGCAAGATCTTGTTTAAAGAATGTCTCCCAAACAAACCCTCCCTTCATTTTTTTGTATTCTACTACCATAAAACATATTTCTATAAAAACATATCCACATACATATTCATTAATATTCCATTAAGACAAAATTATCTAACCAGCATGCATTCTCTATTACTGGATAAGGTTGATCTGCTCTACAATTCCCCTCACTGCTGAACCCTCTATCCCTTAGCTAATGTCACTGTATTGAGATATAGGATTATCAGCATGTAACTTTGAACAACTTAGATAAGTTTGGTGAATCTCAGTTTCCACATCCATGAGATAGACACAAATGGTACTGGCAGCCTCTCTGGGTTATATAACAAGATGTGGATATCAAGAGAGATACTGGAAATTCTGCAAGCCTCTCTTATGTCTAGAGATACAGACCAGATCAATTTAGAGTAAACTTTCTTTATTCAAGGATAAGTCGTTTAAATGTCTGACCTTAAGTTGTATAAACATAGGATGAATAGATTCTCATTGTCTGGGATAAAAGGTGTAACAAAATCTTGCACGATGCAGGCAAGACTGACTTTCCTTGGGGGCTCCTGAATGGCTCAGTTGGTTAAGCATCCAACTTTGGCTTAAGTCATGATTTCGTGGTTTGTGACTTTGAGCCCTGAGTCAGGCTCTGTGTTGACAGATCAGAGCCTGGAGCCTGCTTCAGATTCTGTGTATTCCTCTCTCTATGCCCCTCCCCTGTTTGCTCTCTCTCTCTCTCTCTCTCAAAGAAATAAACATTAAAAAAAAAAAAAAAAGACTACGTTTCCTTGAGACCTGTGATATGAAAAGCTGGTCATTATGGAGGTACAGATCAATTTGCATAAAAATTCCAGGTCTTTGGGAGAGGAAAATCCAAGACCCACAAGCCTTACTCACCGTGATACCACATCACAGAGACATTGTTGGATTGGATGCACTGAGGAAACACTCAGGAGTCAGCATCAGGGAACAGTGGAAATGTTAAGCCAGTATAACAGTAGGCTTTGGGTACAGTAGTAAAGCAAGGAAGTATGAGTAAAGGAGCTTATTTATAAAAATAAATCTTCTAAGAAGTCTGTATAAGATGGGTGTAAGGGGACGTTTGAGATAACAACTTTAGGCTAAGAAATATCATAAACCACTCAGCTCTGAGTTGGCATGGTAAAAGCCATATCAAGACCTTTGTAATGGTTTTCCAGCTCCCATATAAGTACCAAAAAAAGTAGTAGAGAAAAATCCAGATATCACTAACCCTTGGGTCTTGCACATCACTTCTACTATAAAGTGGCTGCCATGTCCTATGTGTCCATGAAAAGAGATTCAACATTGGGATCTACAGGTATCCATTCTAGCCAAGATTTTGGACTTCAGCCAGCTCCACAGCTTCCTCCCCAACATTGTACCTCAGAAACCACCATCCTGGCTAAGGATTTAGCTTGGCTAAAGCTGGCCACACTGCAGACACAGCCTATTGCTTCGGCATCCATTAGTCAGTCCAGCCCAGCACTATGTCTCTGCCATGCAACAACATAACTTCTATCTTTTTGTTCCTCAATTTGTGTTTTGATTATTCCCTTTTCCTTACAAACCAACATCACCATCCAAAGTGCCTCTCTCTCAGTTTCCATATTCATGACCCTCTGTCATACTTAGTCCCAAATTCCAATTTCTCAAACCAATTTTCTGTACTCAGCAAGGTATTCTGAAATTATCACGATAGTCTTATCATGATAACAACAGTAGTACCTGGCACCTATCACAGCTCCATAAATATTTTTTGAATTAACTACTTTCCTTGATGAACTTATTACAAAATAAACTATTTGTATCCGTTTAAGAATATTCAGCCTTGCTGTGATATTAATCACCTACTTCTGAAATATTTGCTGCCTTCATCCCTCTCTCTTTCTAGCTAAATCTAATATTTCTGCTATTAGTATCGATATTAATGATTGCTATATGCTATTTGTTTGTTGATTTATGTATATGCCACCCTGGTTATCTATTCTACCAAAGAACTTAAGATAATTATAAGAACACCCAAAACACAACATGACATAAATTTAAAATAAGTGAAAAAGGGGTGCCTGGGTGGCTCAGTCAGTTTGGCATCTGACTCTTGATATCGGCTCAGATCATGATCTCACATCACAGTTTGTGGGATTGAGCCCCACGTTGGGCACTGTGCTGACAGTGCAGAGCCTGCTTTGGATCCTCTCTCTGCCCTTCCCCTGCTCACCTTTGCTCTCTCTATCTCTCTCAAAAAATAAATAAATAAACTTAAAAAATAAAACTATAATGAGTGGGGGGAAAAGTCAGAAAAACAAGGGTACAGAAAAAATATGGGTCTGGAATAAAGGAAATGCAAAGCTTCATACCCTAAGAACCCATACAGCTGCTCTGGGTAGATTACAGATTTGACTTGCAATTTCCTAGGTACCAGCCCCAAAAGGTAAATGCAACCATTTTAACAATTCATAGTATTTTAAGAAAAAAAAAGAAGCCACTCTGAAAAAACAATTATTTGAAATGCTAAGATCAGATAGGAATGTCTCTCATTGGAGCTATGAAGAGTCTTGCGTCATGGAGTGAACCACACCCACAAAGCACCCTTACAGAGAGTGTGTAGAAGTTTTATAGAAGTGTGTGAACAGTGTTCTCCACAGAAAGCCCATGACATCTTTCCCAAGGACAATGAAGTGTAAACATCCTGATGGGCCCCCAGCAAGAATGATATGGTGCAGACAACCAGACTTTTAGTGATCTGACTTAATCCAGACGTCAATAAGAACAGATGTATTGCATAACTTCTAAGAAATTTCCCCTGGAGATTGATTCTCTCAGCTGAGTTGGGTTTGGGTTCAAAATTGGGTTCCAACCACTACCAGTAGAAAAACCAGCCATTTGCCGGGCACTGTATACATCATCTGGGATCCTCAGATCAACCCACATGGTGGGTATTTCCATACATATTGTGATAATGAGGGAGCTGAGGATCTGAGAAGTTAAAGAACCACTCAAAGGCCAGAAGAGTTAGAAAATAAGGTGATGGGGATTTGAAACACAAGGCCTAATTCCAAACACATACCCTTTTATTTAATTATGAAAATCCTTAAACATTTAGAAAGACAAGGAAATCAAAATAACAAACAACCAGATAACCACCATCCAGATTTGACAGATGTTAACATTTTCTCCTGTTTTAGCCAGTAGATCAAGTTGCTTCCTCTTAGTGTGTCTTTGGTGGTTAAGAGTTGGAAATAGACTAACAAAATTGTAAAGTGGCCTTTTTCCAACCATAACCAAAAGAGGAATTTTCCAGCTGCCTCTGTTACATATCTCTAATTGCCCCAAATGGCATGGGCTGCATTATGTAAAACACATTGTGCCTTCCCAACGCCTATACCCCATTCCTTGACTTGCATGCAGGTACAATTGCAAATAAAACTTTAATGTTTCTCTAGAGAAGAAAAGGATCAGCTGTTGGTTCATCTGCCAACTTCTGATGCAGATAAAGGCCATGTGCTCCACCTTCACCCCCAAAGCATCCTTTGTAACTCAAAACACAATGCATGATTGACCCATTTTTTTTTCCTTTAACTTGACTCAAAGTGAAAAAGACATGTTGTGAGAATATTCTTTTCCGAGGTGCCATTTTCTAGGGAAGTGAATGTTTTCATAGAAGTTCAATGGTGAAAATTTTAATTTAGAAGTTAAAGTGGATTCCAGGTATAATAATCAGGGGTATGTATTGATTTGAAATACCTTTTTCATCTTCTTTCATGCTGTATTTAGTGTAGATTCTGGGCAGCCATGAAAAGTGAAAGAATTTTTCTAAACCAAAAATGGCCTAAATTTCAGAAATAAGAATTTAAAACAATGCTCTTAACTTACTCTTTAGTTAACACCACTAGGAGAGGCTGAGGATCCAGGGAAGAACATTGGCAGATACTGATAGATAGGAAGGTAGGTAGCTTGGTAGGTAGGTAGGTAGATAGATAGATAGATAGATAGATAGATAGATAGATAGATAGATAGATTCTCTTCAAGTAACTGATATGAAACTGGACAAGGTGACCTAGTTGTTATTACATTTAAATTTTAAAAATGATACAGCTTAATTCTCATAACTTTCATTGTGACTATTATGTCTAAATCACCATAAATTAAAGAACTTGTGGTAGATACAATTAACATTGTGTGGGCAGTCCTGAGTTCCAAATGCCTCACTATTGGAACCCAGAAACTAACAAGAAATATCAACAACAGTCCTCAAAGAAGTCAATGTGCTTATTAATGTCGTAGGCTCCAACTTGTCTCCACAAATATTTGAAGTCCTTTGCCTACTTCAGCCAAACTTTAAAGATTTGCATTCAATTCAATTTTTTTAATGTATTTTTAAAGCTTTCCCACAGTTTGCTTGTATGACCTTAAACAATTTTCTTTTAGACCCTTTTTCCTTCCCAGGCAAGCAATAAATGCTTCAACTTAGCACCTGGAAATGACATATACTGGCAGCTAGACATGGCGTGCCTGTGTCTACTGAATTGGAGCTGGAAAAAAAAATGATATGGGTCATTTGGACAAAAAAAAGTCCACATTTTGTGTGTGTGTGTGATTGTGTGTTTCCTGAAAATGTCAATTTGGAATTATAAATATTTGCAGTTAGGAAGCCTTAGTGAGCTTAATGATTTTCCTTCATTTCTTAGAATTGTACACGGAGGCCAGAAAGTTTAAGTGGTTTGTCCCAAATCACATGATATGTCCGTTGCAGTCAGCGCATGAAACAATCTTTGGATTCCACTCATCACTTTACAAAGCCTGTGCTGGGTATTTCCATTTCCTGGGCATATTTCATTCTGTTTCCTCCTCCTCCTTCTCCTCCGTCCCCCTCCCCCCCTTCCTCCTCCCCCTTCCTTTTTTTTTTTTTTTTTAATTTACTTTTCTACTTTACTCTATGTATGAAGACAAAGATGTGGTTCTGGTTTAACTCAGATCGCAATGACTTTTTTGTAGCTGTTCAAAAAGAATAAATCTTCTATTTGTTTCTACTGTCAGGTTTATCTCTTCAGCTCTCACAGAAGCAGCCACTGGCCTCCTCTTTGCTTTGACCCAATAAATAGATGGTTAAGCCAGGCCAAATATTTTTAATACCTCCCCCACCCCACCTCCCCCAAAATAAGAGAGTATACACAGACACACACGCGCACAAATATAAACACCCACGCTGGGGCGACAAAACCAATCACAGGAAACAATGCAGCGAAACAGGCAAAGAATCTTCTGACAAGGCCAGTAAGAGGCTTATTTCATCCCTAATTTCACACTCCTGAACTCTGGTTGATCCTGGCCTCAAGTCCTCCTGTTACCATTTCTTAGTGCCCTCGCTCCAACTGGACATTGGATATGGAGCATGAATCTGTCCATTAAGGACACCGTGCCTGTAATCAAATACTAAGACAATATTATCTCAGAGTGTACATAGGGTATCACTTTCTTGCTCTTCTCAAATATTCATAGCTAAATGATTTATGGGCACACAAATGGATATAATGTCCCATAATATATAACAGGACTGATACTTAATGTGTTTCTTTTTTACTTTGTTTGAATAAAATTCCCCAAAATACTTTCAGCAAATGATCATTAATTATGTGCATTGTCAAATGCTCTCAGGTTCTAATAAGCAGGCCTCAGAATTTACGGTCCCCGGCTCTTTGCCGGTGCCCATAAATCCAACGCGGGTGACGGTACTCAATAAAATGGCCCCATCACCGGAACAGAAACCGCAAATGGTTCACTTTTGGATATACCACAGATTTCTTTTTTCTGTTCCAGTGCCTATAACACAAGCAGAAAATACCCTTTCCGGATGTTATTCTAAGAAACCTCCCAGATTATCTGAAGTTGTTTTTTTAATGGGACTCTGTGACCCACAGGGGCTGAGTTTGGCCTTCAGCCTGTAGATTTTATCAACTGCATCTTTTGGACAGATGGGTTACCTGGGACAGAGATGAAAACCACAGAGGCTTCTCAGGGAAGATTTATCAGCAAATATATTTTTCCCCCCAAATAAAGATTTTAAAGGAAAAATGTTAAAATAGAGTTGTGACATCATAGTCAATTTACTTCCTCTTCAATGTCTGTGCAAATCCATTATGCACTTGGGATGTCAGAGGGGTCTACAAATTACCAAGTTGTTTGAAGTTTGCTGCTTTCTGAAGTGGCTTTGGCCATTTATTTTCATAGAAATGTTATTTCTTCAACTTACAAGGTATGCAATAGCAAGGTCTTTGGAGACAGCTGTCTGAATACAAAATGATTATCCATGTTTCTAAAGAAAGATGACTTGTTCTTTAGATGAACTCCTCCAAGGGGCATTTAGCATTTTAAGAATATGAAAAGACCAAACTTCAACTTTTAAAGTCTGTAAGAAGTGTCCATGCAAAAGGGGAGAAGAAAGGACGGAAGGATATGCTGCTTTGATCTGAGATAAGGGAGGAAAATGTAATCTTGACTTATTTTGTCTGAAGATCTCCAAATACTTTATTTAGATCAATGTAAGAAGGTACCTTGTTATTTGAATACCAGACTGGGGACTGAAGAAATACCTGGGCCTCCAATATAAGTTAGAATTAATGATTGAGTAGAATCAACTAGATATTAGGCTAGGTGATTAATCATATCAAGATTTATTTTTCTTTCTGGGAGATCCATACTGTAGAGGTTTAGCGTATCCGACTAAGTACAGGAAAATTCACATACCACCCTGCTTTTTATATGCCAGGAAACTGCATGATGGGATATAGCAAATGAGCATTGCCACTGGAGAGTTCATCTGAAAGATACACTTCTAATCAGCCTCCAACCCAAACCAGCACAAGAAGCAACAACACAATAAAGCAGGAAAACACATGAAAAGCAGAAAAGTCAAGGAAAAGGAAAAGAAATACCACCCATCCAAGAAGTTTAAAGAAAATGCATGGAATAAAGAGTAAGAGAAATGAATTTAAGACCCCCCTCCAACTCCAAACATAAGAATTTGCAGGGGAAACTGCACCCTTGGGTGCAGAACATAGGTTTCTCGATCTCTGGCAAGTACTTTCTGCATTACAAGAGACTAAACCTTTGTAGAGCTGGATTGTACTGCACACCACAAATCATCTTGGCCCATACATTCAAGTATGGTTAGGACACAGCCTTCCAACTTCTCTTTCCTGAATAGCAGGCCTTTCCTGATTTCATTCCAGTGTTGCTTAATGTACTGATATCAACTTCATCCTAAGAGAGATTCCTATCCCTGAAACTGCAGGAGCTCATCTAACCGACTGGGTCTTCAAAGTCATGGCAAACCTCCTGCCCTTTGTGACAAAGAAGCGACACTCCTCCCACCTGGGGAAAAGCGGTCTGCTCTGGTTCTTAGGACAGACAAACGTCTCTTGCAGCAGGTAGGGCTGTGTTGCCATAGCCTCCCTCTCATCTTCAGGTCATCGTCTATCATTATCTGCTACACCCTTTGTTTTTTCTTACTAGACATCAAAATGAAGAATTTTCCTGTTTCCTTGAAAAACTGTCTATTGTTCAGCTTTCTCTGTGTCCATTCAAGACAAGCTCTTAGATCTTTTAAGGAACCTACTTTTAGAGTCTAGTGCTGCTAATCTGTCTGCATCATCATCTGCCAATCATGCTTGGCTTTAGAGGAACCACGTTGAATTTATTTGGTACAGTCAGTCTTACGGCACTGTGTCCATTGTTTCTCAGAAAGCATTTTGTTTCCAAAATCTTTGATGGGAGAAGTTATTTATTTGGGTTTGAGGTTGTACTTTTAGAATGGGAAGAGAGGTTACACGGGTCAGATATCCCCATTAAGGAAGGAATTGTAACATTAAACAAGAGCACCAGAGTAGGATTTATTATTTTCCAAGTGATTCACCCTTCAGGAAGGAAATATTTGCCTCTGCTTAGCTGAAAGGAATTGTTTCATCATGATCACTATTGAAACTAAGGTAAAGAAGCAAGATTAAAACTAGACAGCTCTGAATTCAGATATTCCAAATAGGATTTTCTTTTGATTCATACATTAATGATCAAGAGGTGTATTGAGGTACGGAGTGGGTTGGAAAGGCCATAATAATTTCTGTAGGATACCAGAAAGTCATTGATCTTGAAGGCAAACAAGGTGCTTTGAAGTCAGGGTTTTATCTCCTCTATCTATGACGCAGAGAACCCCTTTTTGGTGTAAATTGTTCAGATCGTGTTATCGGCCTGTAAAGCTGGAAAATGTTAATTTGTTTAGAAGGATAAGATCAGAATGGTAATTCAGCTCCTATCGTGTCTACCCCTAAAGTAGGGACTCGCGAACAAAAGCATCTCAATATTTTGGCAAATGGTCACATCTGGCAATTTCATTAACCCACAAGGTTTTCATTTGGGAATAGATCCAGGTGTTTCAGGAGAATTTGTTTTGGATCTGAAAGAATCTGGATCCTTTTGGCAAAGTGCTGCTTTGTAGACTGATATCAGGCCCGTTAGCTCCATCTACATGAAAGGGTCCAGATTTTGTTTGTATATGATTTAAACCCATTGGAAAGGCAAAATGTTTTTTGCAATATGTGTGCCCCGTTCTGATGCTTCTGACATTTTCTTGGCTCCTATAGACCACCCATAAAAGAAAAGAGAAAGAGGCCATCCCTAGAGTTTAATGCAGAGTATAAACTTTTACTACTTTACTAGATAGGTCCTCACAAAAATTGAATATTCTCCACCGAACTAAACTAAAAGAACTTAGGATCTATCATATCTCTCTCCTCACCTTTGGAGCAGATTATAACTCTAACCAATAAAACCTTTTAAAACCTAGAGAAGCAGATTCTGAAATTATCATCATTGTCCCATCTAGTTCTTACAGACCCTCAATGAGAAGGACATTCTCTCTGCTGTGCTTTCTGGGGTATTCCAGGAAGCAAGAGGAGTATTTATATTGCTCACTTTCCATCTTTCCTGACCTTTAAGCCTGTCTGATCCCACAGCTCAAGACATATGGCTATAATAGCAGCTACCGGGTTATTCTAATCCCATTGGCTCACCTAACCCCCTTGCTACTTTAGATGGTTGAGGCTCTGGAGTCAAACCAGACTCCCATTTGCAAGCCATGTGACTGTGGGCAAATCATGCAGTCAGTGATTCCATTTCTTCATCAGTAAATGGTGGTTATAGTTGCATATACATGTACTATTAAACATGTAATAGGGAACAAATGAGATCATTTATCTAAAGTGCTTACTATGATAAGTGATCAGAATGTGTTAGCTTTAATTACGTGTGTGTTTAAGGCTACCATCACTAATTATATCTCCGTGTCTCCCTTTACCACCCAGTTTCAGATGCCTCTCACTCAGATCTTAGATCCTTGACCACAAAATAGAGTTTCTCTATAAAACCCATTTTAGGGCACCTGGATGACTCAGTCAATTGAGTGTCCAACTCTTTTTTTTTTTTTAATTTTTTTTTAATGTTTTTTATTTATTTCTAGGAGAGAGAGAGACAGCGTGAGCAGGAGAGGGTCAGAGAGAGAAGGAGTCACAGACTCTGAAACAGGCTCCAGGCTCTGAGCTGGCAGTCAGCACAGAGCCCGATGCGGGGCTCAAACCCACGAACCGCAAGATCATGACCTAAGCAAAAGTCGGACGCTTAACCGACTAAGCCACCCAGGCGCCCCTTGAGTGTCCAACTCTTGATCTCAGCCCAGGTCTTGATCTCAGGATTGTGAGTTCAAGCCCTACATCGGGCTCCATGCTGCGTGTGGAGCCTACTTAAAACAAAACAAACAAACAAACAAAAAACATTTCAGAGCAAGTAATAGTACCAGAGCTCGGTCACAGTAAACTTGACATGACTCTATACCCAACCCCTTGTGGCTAACTTTTTACACTCTATGTCTCCCTTCTCAGAACAACTCTATGATATATAAAGAACCAATATAATCATCTCTATATTGCCAGCGTGGCAACTGAAGCTCTCAAGAAATCAATAATTTATCCAATGCCACATAAAACAATGGAGTCTTCCATTCTGAGTTCATGTCTCTAAGACCAAGGCTTCTTCCATCCCTTTCCACAACCTTGCAATCATATCTGAAACTTCTGGTCTTCATGGTAACATAGAGCCCTGGAAAACCAGACCGAAGGAGGTCGTAGAGGGGCATGAGGAGGAGAAGAAGGTGAATCCCTCATACTTTCAGAGGAGCCTTGGTGTCTCTTATGTCTTCCTCTCTTTGCCACAAATTAAAATATGTCCTAGTTTTACCTCAGCACATGCTGAAAGTTCCCCATTTTGTGGACTGTCCTCATTTGGGATATATAGCCCCATAGCAGTAATTCCCCAAGTTCAAGTGTGCATGAGAATCACTGTCATTCAACTCAACGGGGCAAGGACCGGGGTCCAGATATGAGTATTCAATTGACACTCCTGGACATGTTGATGCATGTACTCTCCTCCTCTCACTGGAACAGAGCTTGAGCCCTATGACCGTATAAGTTCTCTATTATTAGTTTCCTTTGGTGATAGATACACTGTAATTCTCTTCTGCTGATTCTGTACCCACTCGCAATATTATTTTTTCACATTGAATTTGCTGATCATGTAATATGTGTAGGCATTGAGCATGTATATTACGTAGATCACTCGCCTGCAATATAGCAATTCTGACATCGTCATAAAAGAAAATTAGAGTGGTCTCACAGGATTTAAGTAGCCACCAGCTATTTCTTAAGGTGATTTTAAAACAGATGCATTATCTACAGGGAATATTGGATGAGTCCTAAATTATTGCTATTGGTAATGGATAGTTTTACCTTATTATTTCTAAGATATATGGTTCTGATAATATAGACAGTCAACAAAATATGTTCCTTTACAGTACTATAGAATTAAAAGGAAAACTAATTCAGTTTACATCCAGAACCTTTAGTGTTCCAAATGTATCTGGTCACAGCCTTCACCACTGTGCCCATCTCTGTAGAGCTGACTCTTGTGACCCTTCCTTTGAGTTTTCCCAAGTGATCCACAGACTCAGAGGTTTGTGCAATCTGAAGGCTAATCTAAAATACAAGTCCCTGAGGGTGCCTGGGTGGCTCAGTCAGCTAAGTATCGCACTCTACATTTTGGCTCAGGTCATGATCTCACAGTTTGTGAGATCCAGACCCATGTAGGGCTCTGTGCTGAGAGCTCTGATCCTGCTTGGGATTGTCTCTCGTTCCCTTCCTCTCCCCCATGTGCGTGCATGCTCTCTATTTCAAAATAAATAAATGAAGTTTAAAAAAATAATAAAATAAAATACAAGGCCCTGCAGGTCTGTGTGGATACCTATTGTGGATCTCTGTGTTTGTGTTTGTTAATATACTATAAAGGGAGGGAAACAAAATGCAAAATGTATTCACAAAAATACCTGAAAAAGCTTTATGAGACTATTTTTGATGAAAAATATAGATGGAATGCCTACATAATATAGCACATAGTAATATATATATGTGTGTGTGTGCGTGACACATACACATATACATTCGTGTGTATATATATATGTGTGTGTGTATGTATGTGAATATATGTGTGTGTGTGTATGTATATATATATGTGCAGTGATATGCAAGTAAATGTTTAAGTAGTTCTTTGAGGGGAAAAGCAGTGGTTTGTAACATTTGCCAATTTCCATGGTGTAAATGCTCCCAGAATGGCTGAATGAAAACTGCCAACCGTGACTGAAGACAGACAATCTGTTTCCCTGAGCTGTGGGGTTCCAGCCATACCACTGCTATTTACCTTTCTCCATTTCTCTCTGTCAAAGAAGAGGATTTAACTAGCTGACCTCATTTCAACATTGAACCTTATACTTTCTCTGTTTACATATACATGCTATAATTAATTGCCATGGCTTAAGTAGGAAAGTAGGTGGTCCACCTTGCTTTTAATCCTACCGAAAGTAAAAAAGTTTGTCACAGCAGAGATTTAAAAGCCACCACAAAAATTTAGGGCTTTGAAATCCACTGAGATCCACTGCTTCTCCCAGCATTTCTAATCCCGTGGGTTGGCAGAAAGAGATTTTTACCTGGTCTATTTATCACTGCAATCATTTCTTAACATACGATCTACACATTTTCATGTGTGTCTTTTCCTTCAGAATGATTTCCTTTGTTTCGGAGGTGAAATACGGAATGATATTCCATGCCCCACCAGAAAGAAAAGAGGGGAACAAGTTAATTGTATCTGAACTGAAGTGTAACTATGGCCCTATTAAAGAGGTATAGTGATAGGCTATTGATCGCAGCGCACAGGAAAAGCTTGTCATGTAAAGTCAAGAGGTTAATGTAATTACAAGAACGGGCAGCAGGATCAGCTGTAGCCCAGAAGTGGCGAATAACTAAAAGCTGCTTTAGAGACACATAATGTTGTCAAAGCATAAATAATTCATCCTAGCATTCGAGAAGAAATTACTCCTCTGTTTCAGCATATTATCCCACCATTAAAATCTTGCCTTCTAAAGACTTTTGATGTAGTCGTATTTTCAGTTCTAAGTCACAGTGAGACATGCCACCTTCATTAAGCTTCGTCGCGTGTAGTTTTCAAAGTATTAGAGAGGATGTGGAATAGATCCACAATTTGTTTAATAAACCACAGCACCACTCAGTTCAGAGGGAAGAGCCTGGGAGGGTTTAGGCTGCATCTAGTAGCTAAGTGGAGATGATGAAGCAACATGGGGGAATTTCCTAACTCTTGAGTGTGGCCAAGTTCCATTTATTCCACTTCCTCGCTGGCACCAAGCCCTGCCTGATCCAATCCCAGAAATGTTTCTCTAGAGCCAAAGAAGTGGAATAAGCATGAGAAACCGTGGCTGATCCCACACCTTCCTTGTATATATCATCAACATCAACTACTCATGAGCTTTGATCAAAAGACTCTGACAATGGGATTTGGAATGCAAGCTGCTCTATTTGTTGTTACTGTTCCTTTCAGTCTGTGCATTTAGAAACAGCGTGTTATACTTCCATGGCAAATGGATAGCTCCTGGCCCCTCAGAATCAAGAGTCACCAACTATCTCTATAGTGATTACAACGATCATTTCTCCATATGTCCTAGGGTGTAAAAGGCAGTACAGAAAATGATATAAGAATGAATATAAACATGAAACCATAGAACAAAAAATGACTTTAGAGGAACAAATGTAGCTTCAACCTCAAATCTATGCTGTAGCCTTCCCTGCCCTGCCCTATGCCCCAGGAGGGTGAACCTGGATCCTCCATCCTCTGTCTTACTTCTTTTTGGGGATCAGCCAATGAGACACCCCAGAAGACCATCAGAGAGCAGGAGGGAGAAGGTGGGAACAGTTCTTATCTGTTTTCTCCCTGCTGGAGTTCAGGGTGGAGTGGCCATGACCTCTATAGGTTCTGTTGAATGATGCTACTTGAACATTTCTGGTCTCACTCAAGCTTGGCAGTACTTTTGCCATCCCTTGCCCCCTAGACTTATAATATCTTGCCACCATTGCAGGTCTCTGAGTGTTTGAGCATCATTGGTTGGCTCTCTACCAAGAGTCCCTTTGTTGAGAGCCTGCAAAACTCCCAGCTCAGAGTGCTGAGCATTTCCCCCAAGGATTCTGACTGATATATACAACAAGGCAAGGAGTCTAAGGACTGCTTCTCCTTAGTATATTCCCTGGAAGAAATTCCTCCTCTTCAGCTCTTAAGGCCTCATAACACTTGCTAAAACCATTATGAGAAAGCCTTAGACAAAGTCATGTCAAAACTAGAGTCTATAACACTCAAGGTCACATACTCAGAGGGGCTGTGTCTTTCTAATATTCTAGATCATACCACCAACTGATTGGTTATTCTCTAACCACTCATGGGGGGGACCTGATGTCAGATCAGCACCCCCCCCCCAACCATGTTAGAACTGGACTATGCCTCTGTTTCAATGCCAACCTCCCCACCAAGGGAATCAACTGCACATCCTTTCCCTGGGTGAGCCCCATTAGTGAGAGGCAACTCATTGTATATTTTGATGCATTGTGGATGGCTCATTCTATACATTGAGTATCAATTATTTCAGTCATTAACAGGTTCTTCTGCTTATTTTTAAAATTTACCCATTTTGAGAGAGAGAACGAGCGAGCACAATACAGAGGCAAAGTGAGAGTGAGAAAGAGAGAATCCCAAGCAGGCTCCAACCTGTCAGTACAGAGCCCAACACGGGGCCCAGACCCATGAATTGTGAGATTATGACCTGAGCCAAAACCAAGAGTCAGATGCTCACCCGACTGAGCCACTCTGGTACCCCTCATAATCTTAGTTTAACAGTAGAAGAATCTAGGGCAACTCTTGGTTTTGGCTCACGTGATGATCTTATAGCTTTGTGAGCTGGAGTCCTACCTCAGGCTCTGCGCTGAAAGTGTGGAGCCTGCTTGCGATTCTCTCTCTCTCCCTCTCTCTCTGACCCTCCCCGACTCACACTGTCTCTGTCTCTCTCAAAATAAATAAACTTAACAAATGTTTAAACTAAAATTATGTTCATCTAGATTTCTCCTGGTTTAAATTTGCAATAAAATAACATAATCCTCATTACAAGGAAGACATATGAAGTATTTATTCAAAAGGTCTGAGGCACTCCCATGTGTGGAGTTTATCAGCTGGAAGGCCCTGAGCAGTACAGGCTACAGCCATGACCCCAGCATTCACTTCCAACTCTGCCTGGCTACTCTCCACAGAACTAGTAAATATTTCTACTTAGGATCGGCAGCTAGAAGTCATCTTTTATTTCAAGTTTTTGTCACCTCCGTGGAAAATCCATTAGCCTATGAGATCATTTTTATTTCTAAAATATATCCTAAATCTCTCTGGCCCAAACTGCCTGGTAAGCAACCTGCTTACCAATAATCACCTTTGTTCACAGAGCAACTGGTATGATGTCCCTAAAATGTAGATCAGATTATAAATAAATAAATAAATAAATAAATAAATAAATAAATAAGATCAGATTACATCAGTCCTCCCCGTTAAAATTTCCAGTGGCTCTCTTGATCTACAAAGCCCCTACGTTTGTAAACTTGCAGTTCCTTGACCTTGTTCTCCTCACTCATGATAATACACCAGCCTCACTGGCCTTCTTTCTAAGCCCCAAGCATGTCTTCTTCCCCGCTCCGGTCTTCTTGTTCTTTCACCAGAGACAATCAGCCTCCAATCTTTACTTGGCTGACTGTCTTAATATTCAAATCTCAACTCAAGTGCCACCCCTTGGTGAGACCTTTGTTAACACACTCTCTAGTGCCCTGTCCTCAAGCTGTGTCCCATCACATCTTACTGAGTGGTTTTCCCCTAATGCTTATTACTATCTGAAATATAGCATTTGTTTATTTACTTGTACTATCTGTCTTCACATTTAGAATATAGCTCCATGGATCAGGAATCTTGTATCTACTGTTCACTCCTTTCTGTCCAGTCCTAGAAGAACCCTGACACAGAAGAAGGACTCAGAAGCATTTGTTCAATTCGATATGCCTGTCCACTGCCACAGAGTGAGGCAAAGTGGGGTGGCGTCACGCTTATTGGTTTTCACCAAATATTATCAATGAGCTTCACCTTAGGCTCAAATTATTTTGCCTGCCTCCTGGTAGACATCAGTTAAGCCTTAACGGGCTCTGTTCAGTGATTGAAAATGCTAGAACATGTGCAATGCAGTATGGTTCTCATTTTCAATGAATGCCTCACAAGCGATTTCTAAAACTTTGATTCTTATATATAATAGTAACCTACTTGTCAAGTAAAAAACACTGGATTTAAAAATACAAAAATGTGACAAAGTGAAAGAGGGATGACAAGAACAAAAAGACCTGAAATCCAAGTACTTTCCGGGATGAGCAAATCCTCTGCACACCAGATCACCAAAGAGGAGCTGTAAAGGATGCCTCTCTCTGAGAATTTCAAAACCAAAAGGTTATTGCATAAGATCGGGGATTTTTTTAATCTTGCTGTCTGCCCATACAATCTCTAACTTAGCAGCCAATGGGGAAAGTCTGAAGGAGCATGTCCCTGAATCAGAGCCCCTATGGCATTGTTTATTAGACCTTGAGCAGGTTATGAAACCTGGGTGAGGCTCATTGTCCTCATCTGAAAATGAGGAGGTGCTAATACTTGTCTGCTACAGGACAAGCAAAACCAGGGCATATGAAGTGCTTTGTGACACACTAATCATTACTGCGATGAGAGAGACTTAAAGATGAGAGACCAGTGGTAGAAATGTACACTGAGCATTCCAAGGATATACAAAAGATATTCCCCAAGTGCTAAACATTCAGAGAGAAAACAGGAAAGAGTGCACACCTTTGAGGAGGGGTAAGACCTGGAAGTGCTTGGGGCGCCTGGGTGGCTTAGTCGGTTAAGCGTCTGACTTTGGCTCAGGGCATGATCTCACTGTTCGTGGGTTCGAGCCCCACGTCGGGCTCTGTGCTGACTGCCAGCTCAGAGCCTGGAGCCTGTTTCAGTCTGTGACTCCCTCTCTCTCTGACCCTCCCCTGCTCACACTGTCTCTCTGTCTCCTAGAAATAAATTTAAAAAAAAAAAAATTAAAAAAAAAAAAGACCTGGAAGTGCTTGGTCTAGAAGTTTCTCATAGAGAAGATGAGACTCGAACAAAGACCTGAAGAAGGAGAGAGCTGCCATTTTGAGGACAGGAATAGGAAAGGAAGATTTGAAAGAAGTGCCCAGAACTGCCCAGAGGTCGAGGATCTGAAAAACCAAAGCAGAAGCAGGTGTAGGGAAATGCACTGCAGGTTTGTCTGATGGGAAGACAAAAGGCTGAGTGTAACAGGAGATGAGATGAATTAACCTAGAGAGGAACTGAATGGTAGGAGGGCTTAAAATTCCAGATGGAAGGGCTGTGACCCGGTCTGGAGACAGGCAAGGGCTTGATCAAAAGAATACCCAGGATCGCTGAGAACCCTAACACCCTTCTTCTGCCACAAGAGAAGAAGTGTGCCTGGATGAAGGGGGCAAGAAAGCCCCACTGAACTTTGTCACGTCAGGCTTCGTCTGCAGAACTGGGTTTTGTCTCAAGTGCCACATTGTTCAAAGGAAGTGTCTTGGAAGCACCCAGACGAGGGTGACCAGAGTGGAGAAGCTAACGGAATGCATACCAAGCAAAACAGGGAGAATTGAAGAGTCTGGTTATACACAACCCAGAAAAGTCAAGAAATGTGATAGAACCATCTTTTCTGTGTAGGTTGTTCTCAGGTGACTTTAAAACATTACAGAAAATCTAGGACCTAGGAGATCCCTCATGACTGAGGAGTCAGAGAGGAGTATGGAGAAGCCCACTTACCTGGAAACCAGAAGACCTGGATTTAGTTAGAACTTTACTCCTGACTTGTGCAGACATTACTTACCTTCCGCATCTTCAGTTAGTTCATGTATTAAAAAAAAAATCTGGTTCGACTAGAAAATCTCCAAAATATTCACATAACTAGAGGCAGAGGCACAAGAAAATACCTAGTTAATGCAGCCTCGTACTTACCAAGTTAACTGAAAATATTAATTTCCCTGTTCCTCATTTGGATGAACCTAAAAGGATACAAACCAGAGCAGCAGTTGATTTTTTTGAAATTTTGAAAATTGGCCAAAGGAATACATACTTGGGAGTGTATTAGAATCCCATTGCCTGAGAGGTCATACCAGAGTCAGGGATGAAAATAAGGCACCACAGGTGTGTCTTAGCGAGAGTGTAGCTGGAAGCCAGGTAGGAAGAAGACACTCTCCAACTGTGTTCAACAGAATCTCTGTGTTACAGACAGAATGTCTGTCCCCCCACAAATTCAAATGCTGAAGCCCTAACCCCTCATGTGATGGTATTTGCAGAAGAGGCCTCTGGGCAGTGATTAGGTTTTGATGAGGTCACGAGGGTAGAATTAGTGTCTTTAAAGGAAGAGGAAGAAGGGCCAGTGCTCTCCTTCTGCCTCTCTGCCATGTGAGGACATAATGAGGGTTGGTCATCTGTAAACCAAGAAGAGGACCCTCGCCCAAAACCCAACCATGTTGGCACCCCCCAATCTCAGACTTGCAGACTCCAGGATTGTGAGAAATAAATGTTGTTTGAGCTCCCCAGTCTATATATTGTTACAGAAGCCAGAGCTGACTAGGACATTCAGTGTGTCTGGATGCTAATGTTATTACTTCTAGGGGAAAGAAAGAAAGAAAGAAAGAAAGAAAGAAAGGAAGGAAGGAAGGAAGGAAGGAAGGAAGGAAGGAAGGAAGGAAGGAAGGAAGGAAGGAAGGAAGAGAGAGAAAGAGAGAAAGAGAAAGAAAGAGAAAGAGAGAGAGAAAGAGAGAGAGAGAAAGGAAGGAAGGAAGGAAGGAAGGAAGGAAGGAAGGAAGGAAGGAAGGAAGGAAAGAAGGAGCTTTATGCTAAAATAAATTCAGTAAGTGGTAGGTTAACAAAAGTTTATAGTATTTTTCAGCACCTTTAATATGTTCAAGGGTCTTGTGACTCAGTAAGGACATTGTACAAAGCAGTTTCTTTCTTTCTTTCTTTCTTTCTTTCTTTCTTTCTTTCTTTCTTTCTTTCTTTCTTTCTTTCTTTCTTTCTTTCTTTCTTTTTCTTTTAACCGCAAAAGTGACCTTCCTCTTCACAACACCCACTACCTTCCCCTGCAAGCATTTTAGCGAGGGGAAGAGTGTTTATCAAACACTACTTTACAGAAACCCTAAAGACCTCTGTCCCTGGGTTGGGTGGTCCCAGTAGAGATGGTAAGAATGGTGAACTCACCCCATGGGACCAGAGCAGAGAATCCCTAAATCAATCATTAAACACAAATGAAGGCCCTGCTATGTGTCCATTGTGGTAGCAGTTACAGAGGCTAAAAACTCCTGTCACTATTCTCAGTTTTCAAGACACTAAGAAAATAAAAACTTGCTCACTTAAAAAGATGAAAAACTGTGTGAGACTCTTATTTACTAAGTATCAGAAAGAACAGACCAGTGTGGACTGGGAGCATTGGAGGAGCATGGAAAGGTGAGGGTAACCTCAGCAGTGAGGGCAGGGGAGGAGAGTGTAGTGGTGGGCTCTTGAATGATGAGCAGGACCAGACTGGTTTATGGAAAGAGTCAGACATTTTAGCAGAAAGAGTAACGTGATCAAAGGGACAGACAAACACCAGGGATACTGTGGGGCATTGAAGAGACGGGTCTGGGGCTGAAAGATCTGGAACAGTGGCAAATAATGCTGGGAAACTGGAGGGGCAGGAAGTGGAGCTTATTGAAAAGAGACTCAAATACCAAATGTGGGACGTTCCAGCCCCACCATAGAAGCAATGGTAAGATGCTAAAATTTTCGCATAAGCATGTGACATGATGAGAACTTTCATGTCACCTTCAGCTGCAAAGAAACAGACTGAGGCTGCCAATGACTCACTGGCCCCCCATGCAAAGGCAAAGAATTCTTATTTCTGAAGCAAAGTGTTCACTCAGTTCCAGAAGGAATCCAGGGTGAAGGGGGAGTTTCTGTTTCCTCTCTTCTTCTGGCAAATACACGATCCTTCTGGTGGAGGAAAGGGTTGGGTGGGCTATTTTTAGCCTCCTGCCAGTGGACCCTAGTGATAGAAGACATAGATGTAGTCTAATAAAAGATTCAGCTAGCCTCCTAGGCGGCTCTGCACACTGTTTAAGTAAACATTCTAAAAATAATACAATAAACTTATATAACCAGGAGAGACAAGCTGTGGGTTGCAAAGTGATTTAAAGTGCTTCCTCCTTCAGTTTGGAGATTTCTTTGAATTTCAGCCAAGAGAAAGCCACTATGGTGTCTAAAAGAAGAAGCCTCAGATGAAGTTCAGAGAGCCCTTCTTCCTCATTCTTTTTTGGTGAGCTGGATTGCAACACTCAGAGCCTTCCCTTGCCCGGCAGGAGCCTCCCCTTCATGAAGAGCGGAGCAGGGTGGCCAGGGACCCTCTTCATTTATGTCGTCCATGTCACTGCTCTGCCTGAGCCCTAGGAGAATTCCAGTGGGTAACTGGAATGGGGATGGAAACGGAACAGAGAAAGGTGTGAAGTGACTAGTCCTACATTGTCCTTTTCATCCGGCCCCATTCCAGGTGGCCTCCCCCATCTGATCACGGATGCCATAGGGCCATGCAGCCAGTAGCCATATTCCAAGGAGTGCTCTCTGCCACAGAGGCTTTCCCAGGTGATGGGGTGAGGGAAAGAGAGTGTCTAGGGAACCAAAGCCTTCCTCAAGAGACTAGATCCCTGAGAACTAGTTACTAGTTCTACCATATTTGCAAGAGTTACTTCAGGAATCTAAGTCTTTTCTATGAATATCCCTAGATATTATATATCACTTCCACTTAAGACACCATGCATCCATATTGGAAAGGTTTCTTCTTTCCAAATTGATTCATGAAGGCCTGGGCTCCTTTTATACTTTAGGTCACCTAAGACATAGGGGCTCATTCCCCTGGCACGGCTGGTTAGAAATAAAAGAAAAACAACAAACAAAAGACTGGCAGGGCTAGAAGAGTGAAGTATCAGACATTTCGAAATTCTTTTTCGGGCTGCACTGCTGACCTCCTAGCAAACCTCCAGTTGCCTCTGAGTGCCAGGTAAAAACCACCACTTCCTGCCGGGCCTCGGACTGCTCCTTCTTACGCCTACAGCCAGCTCCCCACCCACAAAAGACGGCCATCTTGGCAAGTGGCTGTGCTCAGCGTGGTGAATGTATGCCGTTGGATGGAACCTTCAGCAAAAGGAAGTCCACATAGAACAGACAGGGAGCTGAATATTCAGGTCTCACTTCCCCACCTTTTGAAACAGAACTGCCTTCAGCTCCCCTCTTTTGAAGGAAAACCCTGAAAGTCAAGCGCTTCACTTTTTCTGGGTTGTGCTTGCTCTCAATACTGCATCCCATCCAGCGCTGCCCTGGTAGAAAGCATGGGGCGACATTTCCAGCCCCATCACTGGTCCGGACTCTCTATCACAGCAAAGCCTGATGCTCCCATGAATGCTCATTTATGAAAAAAAAAATACGGTCAAGCGGGTCTGCGATGGGCTGTCCCTAGGGAACTTTTGTGTCATTGCCTTGAGGAGAAAGAAATTCACCTTGAGCGGCAACAGAATGACATTCTCTACATGCTGTTATGTGCCTGATTGAATGCAGCGAAAAATAAATCCAGGCTGCCCACATCTACCTGCTGATGGTTATATTGGAGCAAGGAGGCAGGCAAGATGATGTTGTATCCTTAGGACACATAGCATTCATCTTTCTAAGATGATGAATCCGGAGACACGGGATTCACTGTTAGAAACAAGAATCTGCAAACCAGGGAAGAAAACCAGCAGCTCATTATCATTTCAAAACCACAAACTGAGCAGTGGCTGGAGTGGGGGAAGGTAGGAAGCAGGGAGGCCGCTCAAGGACTCTGCCCTCCTCCCCGTAAGGGCTTGACTGAGTGAAATAAATCAGCCCCATTGAAGACACACAGCAGCTCCCACGGGCAAGGGAGTGGGGAGTGTATTTGCTCAGCCTGAAGTTTCAGAAGCATCTCCGAGGCCAGTCAACTGTGAAAGAGCCCAGATGAAAGAGAATCAGGATTGGAGTGGCTGCCAGGAATTGTGATGAGCCCTCCTCTCCATGAGCTCACGGGCAAGGTGCCTCTGCGTGTGGAGTAACGCACGCAGGGCCCCAGGTTCTGAGCCCTAAGTCCTGGCACCCCACAGTCCTCTCCGACCACGGCTGGACTCTGACCGAGCTCAAAAGTGGATTTGCCTGGGCAGATGATTGGAGAGGCAGCAGGAGTCTGCTACCTTGTGGGAGAACCTACGTATTAGAGCGCAGAGAGCGAGGAGCTGATGCGAAATGAGGAGGAAAGTGGGGAGTTGAAGCTGGCACAAAGCTACCAGCCATGCAGGACAGATTTGAGTGATCACGTGATCTACATCCACACACAGACTCTTGCTATTAATAATTACACAACCAAGGGTGCCCGGGGGTCTCAGTGGGTTAAGAGTCCAACTTCAGCTCAGGTCATTATCTTACTTTCAAGCCCCACGTCTGGCTCTGTGCTGACAGCTGGGAGCCTGGAACCTGTTTTGGATTCTGTGTCTCTCTGTGCCTCCCCTGCTCACACACACACACACACACACTCTCTCTCTCTCTCAAAAATAAACTCTAAAAACATATTAAAAAATAATTATACAACCAGAGTAAAAGTAAAACTGCTCCAGCAAACTAGATAGCTTGTATGATTTTGGTCCTTTCTTTTTAATTCTATTTTTAAATTTTATTTTAAATCCAGTGTAGTTAACATACAGGTGTATGTTTGCTCCAGGTGTGCAATATAGCGATTCAACACTTCTGTATGTTACTCAGTGCTCATCAGAATAAGTGTACTCTTAATTACTTATTTCACCCATCCCCACACCCCCCTCCCTCTGGTAACCATCAGTTAAGAGTCTCTGTAGTTAAGAGTCTATTTTTTGGTTTGTCTCTATGCTTTTCTTTGTTCATTTGTTTTATTTCTTCAATTCCACATATGAGTGAAATGATATGGCATTTTTCGTTCTCTGACTTAATTTACTTAGAATTATACTCTCTAGCTCCCCCCCTGCTATTACAAGTGACAAGATTTCATTCCTTTTCATGGCCAAATAATATTCGATCACACACACGAACACACTTCTTTATCATTCATCTCTCAGTGGACAGTTGGTTGCTTCCAAATTTTGGCTGTTGTAAATAATGTTGCAAGAAACAAAGGGGTGCATATATCTTTTTGAATTAGTGTTTTCAGATTCTTTGGATACATACCAGATAGTGAAATTACTGGAGCATATGGTAGTTCTATTTTTTAATTTTTCAGGAACCTCCACACTGTTTTTCCATAGTGGCTACACCAGTTTGTATTCCCACCAACAGTTACTTTTGCCTCGAAATCCTCATCAACACTTGTTGTTTCCTGTGTTTTTATTATTTTACCCATTCTGACAGGTGTGAACTAATATCTCATTGTGGTTTTTATTTGCATTTTCCTGATGATTAGTGATGTTGGGCATCTTTTCATGTGTCTGTGGGCCATCTGTAGGTCTTTGGAGAAATGTCTATGTCTTCTGCACATTTTTAATCCCATTATTTGGGTTTTTTGGTGTTGAGTTGTATAAGTTTTTTTTTTTTTTTAATTTGAGAGAGAGAGAGTTGGGGAGAGGGGCAGAGAGAGAGTGAGGAGAGAGAATCCTAAGCAGGCTCCATGCTCAGCATTGAGTCCAATGCAGGGCTCAATCCTGTGACCCTAGGATCATGACCTGAGCTGAAATCAAAAGTTGGACACTCAACCAACTGAGCCACTAAGTGCTCGTATAAAGTTCTTTATATATTTTGAATACTAACCCTTTATCAGATATATCATTTGCAAATATCGTCTCCCATTCAATAAAATTCTCTCTCCGTTTTGTTTTTGTTTGCTTTGCATGCAGAACCTTTTTATTTTGAGTGTAGTCTCAATAGTTTGTTTTTTCTTTTGTTTCCTTTGGCTCAGGAGACATCTAGAAAAATGTTGCTATGACCAATGTCAGAGAAATTACTGCCTGTACTCTTCTAGGATTTTTATGGTTTCAGTCTCATATTTATGTCTTTAATCCATTTTGAGTTAATTTTTCTGTATGGTGTAAGAAAATGGTCCAGTTTTATTCTTCTGCACAGAGTTGCCTGGTTTTCCCAATGTCATTTGTTGAAGAGACTGTCTTTTTCTTGATTCTTTGTCAAAGATTAATTGACCATATAATTATGGGTTTACTTCTGGGCTCTATATTCTGTTCTGTTTTGTTGATGTATGTGTCTGTTTTTGTGCCATGACCACACTGTTTTGATTACTACAGCTTTGTAATATAACTTGAAATCTGGGATTGTGATACCTTCAGTTTTGTTTTTCTTTTTCAAGATTGCTCTGGCTATTCGGGATCTTTTATGGTTTCATACAGATTTTAAGGTTGTTTCTTTTTGTTCTAGTTCTGTAAAATATGTTATTGGTACTTTGAGAGGGATTGAATTAAATCTGTAGATTGCTTTGAGTAGCATGGGCATATTAACAATATTCCTTCTTCTAATCCATGAGCATGGATTCTCTTTCTATTTGTTTGTGTCATCTAATTTCTTTCATCATTGTTTTATAGTTTTCAGACTTAAGATCTTTCACATCTTTGGTTAAGTTTAGTCCTAGGCATTTTATTAGTTTTGGTGCAACTCTAAATGGAACAGTTTACTTAATTTCTCTTTCAGTGGCTTCACTATTAGCATACAGAAGTACTATTGATTGTGTATTCTGTGATGTTACTGAACTCATTTGTCAGTTATAGTAGCTTTTTGGTGGAGTCTTTAGGATTTTCTGTATACGGTATCATGTCATCTGCAAATAGTGAAAGTTTTACTTTCTCCTTACCAGTTGGGATGCCTTTTATTTTTTTTTCTTGTATGGCTGCTATGGTTAGGACTTTTACTAGTATGTTGAATAAAAGTCGTTAGAATGGACATTCCTGTCTTGCTCATGACATTAAGAGAAAGGCTCTCGGTTTTTACCATTGAGGATGATGTTAGCTGTAGGTTTTTCATAAATGGACTTTATTATATTAAGGTATCTTCTCTCTAAACCTACTTTGTTGAGAGTTTTTTGATCATGAACGGATGTTGTACTTTGTCAAATGCTTTTTCTGCATTTATTGAAATGATCGTATAGTTTTTTATCTTTCTTTTGTTGATGTGATGTATCACAGTGAGTTAATTGTTAATATTGAATCATTCTTGAATCCCTGAAATACATTCCACTTGATTGTGGTGAATGATTTCTTTAATGTATTGTTGGATTCAGTTTGTTAGCCCTTTATTGAGGAGTTTTGCATCTATGTCCATCAGAGATATTGGCCTGTAGTTGTCTCTCTCTCTCTCTCTCTCTCTTTTGTAATGCCTACATCTTGTTTTTGTATAAAGATAATTCTGGCCTCATAGAATGAATTTGGGAGCTTTCCTTCCTGTTTTATTGTTTTTGGGGTGGGGGGAAATAGTTTGAGAAGAATAGGTATTAACTTTTCTTTAAATGTTAGATAGAATTCACTATGAATCCATCTAGTCTTGGACTTCTGTTTGCTCGGAGTTTTTTTATTTTTATTTTTACTTTTGTTACTGATTCAATTTCATTGCTTCTAATCAGTCTTTTTAAATTTTCAATTTCTTCCTGATTCAGTTTTGGGAAGTTATATGTTTCTAGGAATTTATCCATTGATTCAATTTGTTGACTTATAATTTTTCATAGTATTTTCTTACAATCCTTTGTATTTCTGTGGTATCAGTTGTTATTTCTCCTCTTTCATTTCTGACTTTGTTTATTTAAGTCCTCCCTCTCACTCATTCTGTCTCTCTCTCATTTTTTATGAGTCTGGCTAAAGGCTTATCAATTTTGTCAATCTTTTCAAAGAACCAGCTCCTGGTTTCATTGATCTATTGGGTTTTTTAGTTGTTTGTTTCTATTTTGTTTATTTCTGCTCTAAACATTATTATTTCCTTCCTTCTATCTGATTTGGGTTTAATTTGTTTTTCTAGATCCTTTACATGGAAAGTTAGGTTGTTTATTTGAGATTTTTCTTGCTTCTTTATGTAGGCTGATATTGCCATAAACTTCCCTCTTAGAACAACTCTTGCTACATCCTAAAGATTGTGGACCATTGTGTTATCATTTTTATTTGTCTCCATGTATTTTTTTTTTATTTCCTCTTGGATTTCTTGGTGGATCCATTCCATGCAATTTAGTAGCATGTTATTTAACCTCCATGTATTTGTGCTTTTTTTTCAGATTTTTTTTTTTTGTGGTTGATTTTTAGTTTCATAGAATTCTGGTCAGAAAAGATATATGGTATGACTTCAAACTTTTTGAATTTAGTGGGCCTTGTTTTGTGGCCTAATATGTGATCTATTCTGGAGAATGTTCCATGTGCACATGAAAAAAATATGCATTCTGATGTTTTAGGATGGAACGTTCTGATTGTATCTGTTAGAGTTATCTGGTGCAATGTGTCACTCAAAATAACTTTCCTTATTGATTTCCCATTTGGATGATTTATCCAGTGATGTAAGTGGGGTATTCAAGTCTCCTACTATTATTGTGCTACTATTGATTACTTCCTTCATGTTTGTTATTAGCTGCTTTATGTATTTCGATGCATCCAATGTGGATTGGGTACACAAATATCTATAATTGTTATACCTTCTTGTTGGATTGTCACCTTTACTATTGTATAGTGTCCTTCTTTGTCTCTTGTTGTAGTCTTGTTTTTTTCACTCTAGTTTTTTCTGATATAAGTATTGCCTTGGTTGTCTTTTGACATCTATTTGGATGATAACTGTTTCTCCATCCTCTCACTTTCAATCTACAGGTCTCTTTAGGTCTCAGATGAGTTTCTTGTAGGCAACATATAGATGGGTCTTGTCTTTTATCCACTCTGTCACCCTATGTCTTTTGATTGCAACATTTAGTCTATTTACATTCAAAGTAGGTATATATTATTGCCATTTTGTTACTTGTTTCATGGTTGGTTTTGTAGCATTTCTCTGATCCTTTCTTCTCTTGGTCTCTTTCATGGATTGTTTGGGTTTCTTAGTGGATGTATTTAGATTGCTTACTTTTTATCTCACCTTCTATTCTGAATGATACCTTTGCTAAATATTTGTTGCTGCAGGTTTTTTTTTTTTTTTCCCTTTCAGTACTTTGAATATATTATGCCCCTTCCTTCTGGCCTGCAAAGATTGTGCTGATAAATCAGTTGATTGCCTCTTGGGGTTTTTCTTGTATGTACTGGGTCTTTTCTCTTGCTGCTATTAAAATTCTCTCATCATCACTACTTTTTGCCATTTTAATTACTATATGTCTTGGTGTGGATCTCCTTGGGTTGATTTTTGGGAGGTTCTCTGTGCCTCCTGTTTGTAGATCTCTGTTCCTTCTCCAGATTTGGGAAGTTTTCAGCTATTATGTCTTCAAATAAATGTTCTACCTCCTTTTCTCTCTCTTCCCCTTCTGGGATCCCTGTTATGTGAAGCTTACTATGTTTGGTTGTGTCACTCAGTTCTCTAAGTCTATTTTTCATTTTGTATTATTTTTTTTGCTCACCTGTTTGGCTTGGTTGCTTTCCATTACTCTGTCCTCCAGGTTGATGATCTGTTCTTCTACTTCCTCTAGTCTACTATTCACTTAATCTAGTGTATTTTTAATTTCATTGATTAAGTTCTTCATCACTGACTATTTTTTTTAATGTTTTCTATCTTTTTGGAAAGGCTCTCACCGAAGTCCTCCACCCTGTTCTCAAGTCTTGTGAGTATCTTTATAATCATTATTTTAAATTCTCTATCCAGCATATTACTTATCTCCGTTTCACTTAGGACTTTTGCTATGATTTTGTCCCGTTCTTTCATTTGGGATGTAGTCCTCCACCTCCTCAGTTTGTCTAACACTCCATGTCTGTTTCTATTAGGAAAGTCAGTTGTGTCTCCTACTCTTACAAGTAGTGGCCTTATGAAGAAGAGGTCCTGTAATGACCTACAGTGCAGTTTCTCTGTTCACCAGACCCTGGCACTTCGGGGATGTCTTCTATGTGAGTTGTGTGTGGCCTACTGTTGTGGCTGAGCTGGTTTTTCCTTCAGTCCAGTCTGCAAAGGTTCTCTCTGCCTGTTGTGGACAGTGTTTGCTCCCTGTGTTTTTAGTGGGCCAGTCTGGGGCCACCTTGGGCTTGAATTGAGCCAGACCAGGCATTTGCCAGAGATGAAGTATCACCAAACTGCAGGGCGTGTCCCTGAGAAGGTTTTGTTAATGGGCGGGGACTGCAGCCTGGCCAGGAGTCACTTTGGAGTGGTGCTGCCCTTGTCAAGTCTGCTTGCACGCTGCCAGATTTGCGGCGCTGCTTTGGATGGGTCCTGTCAACGGCTGTTGGAGAGGCCAGGTCCGACGGAGAACATAAGGGTGAGGTGTGCGATGCCAGTGAGTTCCATGGTGGTTCAGTGCAGGAGGGGGCCTTCAGCTGTTGGGACCAGGACAGGTTGGGTTGGAGGGGAAGGATCTGCAGAAGGTGTGAGGGTGGGGCTTGCAGCATTAGGAGGGTTTGTCAGAATCTGCTGTGGGAGGGGACCAGGAAGAGGGCCTGGATGGAGGGGGTGTGGGCTGAAGGGGAACTCCGGAGGTGGAGCATATTGTTAGAAAGTTAAGTAGGGAGTGTGGGCACTGCCCTGGTTCTATGTGTTGAGGCTGGGAGGGTGGAGGAGGAAAATGCCAGCTACCTTGTTCCTGGAGAAGTCTCCCAAGGATCCCTGCCCCTCCAGTACCTGCTCTGAGATTAGTAAACCAGTCTTCCTCCCCTATGCCCCAGGGGTTTTGCCAACTGCTGCTGTTACGCTGTATCTCTGAGGGGATGTTTGTTGTGCTGTCTGTTCAAGGGGGGGGGGGGCTCATCTCAGTTTCCTCCTGCCCTTCCTGCTCTCTCAGAGCCAAGGTGACTAAATTTTAAAGTTCCAGATTTGAAGTCTTACTTGTTGTAAGAACTCACAAAATTTAGTCTCTCTGGCTTTCAAAACCACATGTTATGGAGACGTGTGTTTCCTGTGTAGATTCCCTGGTGTCTGGTCTGTTTCTCTCCCTTCTGTCCCTGTGGATCCCTCCCTCCAGCAGCCAGATCCAAGGAGTTTGGTTTCCTACTGCATCTCTGCCCTTCCTACCCTCTTCCATGTGGCCTCTCTTCTAGATTTAGTTGTGGACAGTCTGCTCTGCCAGTCTTTGGGTCATTTTCTGCATTATTTCCACTGATGGGAACATGGTCTAGTTGTACCCGTGAGACAAGGTACACTCAGGGTCATTCCTATTCCGCCATCTTGCCCAAAAGTCTGTCCCTCCTTCTTTCTTGGCTTATAATTGGAACTATTATGGAAGCATGAAAAATGCAATCATGGACCAAATACAGTAGTGATCGCTGCCTGGAGGCCTCATGAGCAAATTATTTCACAAGTGTATATAAAAATACAAACTCTGAGAAGTTACGTGGAGGAAAACAGTGCAGGGCAGTATGAGAGAGAATCAGAGGGTGAATCTGCTTTAGACATGGTATTCGAGAAAAGACTCACAAGAAGGTAGTGCCTATATCCTGTATCCTGAATGACAATGAGGAGGCACCCCTGTGAAAGTGGGGAGAGAGCATTCCAGGAAGAGGGGAACTGTAGGTGCCATGCTCTTGACCCAGGCAAGACCGTGGCACATTTGAGGACCCTGAGGGAAAGTGGAAGAGGAGAGAGGCAGAAGGCAAAAGATTGCCCCAAAGTAAGTTTCCATCACTGGGTAGTGGTCATACCATAGAGGACCTTGATAAGCATTTCATGTATCTGTGTGTATGTATGTATACAGTGTGTGCCTACTGTGTGCTCTTCTAGGCACCATATGTTTGAACTTAATAGAAATGTAATGAAAAGCCATTATAGAGTTTGAAGCTTGGAAGAAGAGTGATTTATTTACATTTGAAAAGTATCTATTACCATTTGAAAAGTAGAAAATCAGAGGAGGGGGAGAAAGGGTTGAAAGGAGCAATTAGGAAACTCTTGCTGTAATTCAGGAAGGAGTGGATGGTGAGTTGGATGACAGCCATCCTATCCTGATGGGACTGGAGAGGAGTGACTGGAGTAAGGATGTACTTGGAGCCTGTGCTGAGAGCACTTGGTAATACCGAGTGTGGAGAGGATAAAGGGAGGGATCAAGAATAATTCTACTCTGAGACCTGGATAAATAAAGACTGGGAAAGGACCAGGCTTGAAAAGACATTAAAAGTGCTCTGTGGATATGTAAATTTTGAGTTATTTTTTCAGATAATGAAGTGGAGAGCTCAAGTAGGGAGACGAGACGGGAGACGTGTGTATGAATCTGAAGCCCAAGAAAAGACGTACACAATTGGGGGTAGCTGGAATATATGTGATGTTTAAAGATGAGGATAGATGCAATCATATGGAAAACATGTTGAAAGAGGAAAGGGCAATCTATGTTAAAAACATTCATTTTCCTTCACTGACCCTAAAACTTATTTTAAAAATAACAAGTTTGATCTTTGGCAAAAAGAAGGCATCTCATCATTAGCCACTTGACTTTTTATTACCTGCTTTTCCAAGTATTTTGGTTACGATAGTCTTATTTGTACTTCATGAATGTTCCTTATACATTGAGGACATAGACTTTTACTACTTATGTTGAAGTAGTTCCGGTCTGTCATTTATCTTTTAAATTTCTATACAAGATTGAGTTTGTTTTCATCCTTTTCTCAGTAGTATGATTTTGTGTGTTTGTTTATTGGCTTTGGTAAAGAAATTTAGACTTTTTCTTTACGATTTTGCCCTTGGCTTAATATTTAGGAAGTTCTTGCCCATTACTAAGTCTTTAGACCAAATATATAGAAACTTAGAAGTTTATTACAGGATATTTATAGCTAATTAAAAAAAAAACTAGAAATGGGGCTCCTGGGTGGCTCAGTTGGTTAAGCATTCTACTTCGGCTCAGGTCATGATCTCACAGTTTGTGGGTTTGAGCCCGTATCGGGCTCTGTGCTCACAGCTAGCTCAGAGCCTAGAGCCTGCTTCAGATTCTGTATCTCCCTCTCTCTCTGACCCTCCCCTGCTCATGCTGTCTCTCTCTCTGTCTCAGAAATAATTTTCAAAAATACTAGAAATATCCTAAGAATATATTAAAAATTTATTTATGAAATATGTAACTTTATAAAACAAAATGTTTCAGCCATTAAAAATAATGTATGTCTATTTACTGACATTGAACCATCTCCAGTATGTATTTGAGAAAATTTAGAAAAAAGAGAGAGTATAGAACATATCACTTTAGGATGATTCCCTTTTTGGAAAACTTCTATTATTAGCAGCAACTTCTGTTTCTGTCTATTGATTTCTATGATACAAGAGTGATCAAGGGGCACCCAGGTGGCTCAATCAGTTAAGCATCCAACTTGGGCTCAGGTCATGATCTCAAGGTTCTGAGTTCGAGCCCTGAGTCAGGCTCCATGTTGACAACTCAAAGCCTGGAGCCTGCTTCAGATTCTGTGTCTCCCTCTCTCTCTACCCCTCCTGCTTGCACTCTCTCTCTCTCTCTCTTTTTCTCAAAAATAAATAAGCATTAAAAATAAGAAAGTAATCATTTTACTTATATATATAACTTATCTCCCAATTCATTCTTGAGATTGCGTACTCTCTTCATATGCTCCGAACTCAAAACAAAATTATTTTTATAGCCATTAATAAGAGATCATTTCTGATTTTTAAAAAATGTGTACTTTTAATAATGATGCTTATCATTTATTTAGCACATAATATGCACCAGAGGCTGCACACACACACACACACACACACACACACACACACCAATTTAAAAGGGCAGAGAACTGGCAACAAATACTTCAACAAACACAAAATGAAGTTATCATTGGATCCCACCTAATTACAAGTCAGAAATTTAGATGCTGACTGCCTTTCATAAAACTCTTCCAGTTTGTTTCCTTCAGGCCATCAGGCTGGGAATTTTCCTCCCTTTTATGGCCAGGGGCAAGCATGTCAAATAACGCATCCAAAGCTGATATAGACAGTTTCCCACCTGTCTTTTTTTTTTTCTCAGTCTACACACCTCCAGATACCCAGAGCCAGCAAGCTGCCCTAAGCCTTAGATTCTGTTGTCCTACCCTCTCTCCCTCTGCCAGACTCCTTTCCAACAAATCCCCTCCAGCTGGCGGTCTCATTTCTTTAGCACAGCTGGGTTTATCTAGGAATTCTGAGGAGGCAATCTGATTCGGTTTCTTCTGAAGAAGTAATAGCTGACATACTTTTGATCTTCCAGGAGCCATTTGCATCCAAAATACAATTAAGATACATAAAAGGAGGGAACTTTGTAGCATAATGACTCTCTTTGGTGAAATGTTATGGCCAATTGAAGTGGGGGGTGGGAAACCCAGCAAATATCTCTGGACTGTCCTGATCTGGCTGAGGGTCTGGCTGGAGGTGAGGGCAAGAACGCAAATGTACTGGGAAAGGTTTTGGGGGGTGGACAGAAGAAGGGTCACATTCTTTATGATGCTCTTGATTTTTCCAATGTCTTCCTTGTCTGTATTTTGAGATCCATAGATCCTCTAAAACCTCCACATTTGATCTTGTCCTGTTTTGTCTTGTTTTTGGTGTGTTTGTTTGTTTCTGTAGACCTTTTCCCTCACTTTGGTGGCAGTGAGATCTCTAGCAACAGAAAGGAAACAAGAGTTTTGAGCTCCTTGTGCCTGATGATACCCCTCATGGGGAAGGTCAAGGAGATGTACCTTGCAAGAAAACCCCAAGCCATTTCACCCATTTTTTACTCTACATCCAACTTCACATTTCCTGTCTCCAAAGAGTCTCACCATATCCTAAGTTGGCCAGGCCTTGAGAAAACTGAGAAACCACACTGTCTTGGTCCAAAGAGACATGGGGCTTACATTTTTCTCTTCCATTAACATTCAAGTATTTTAATGAACACCAGATTTTACTATTTGTTCCTCAGGGAGGATGTTTGAGTTTTCTGTGGCTCATTTTATTTTTAATATTTAAAAATCTTTTCCCTCAATGGGGCATAACCATAATTGCATTTGTAAGAAGTAGGCTCTCTTTGGTTAGTGGAACTGTTTCATGAATGTGGTGACAAAAATTAACTTCATGTTCCTTTTGTAAGATGCTTTTCTCTCCATCTTTTAAAAAAAATCAAGACCTGGAAGTTTTCAAGCCAACCCAGATCCTGTCGTGTGTGAATACCAATGCGTAATGACTGATAAGAAGCCTTGTAAGCAGGTAGCTACAAAGAAAAACTCATGTGCAAAAGGTATTCAAATTGTTCCATCTAACCACAAAGAAGAACAAATCATCCCCAAAGTATAAAGTGGTTTAAAGACAGGGAATTGAGAACTAAATTTGCAGCTGACATCTTGACAGTCTCATGACCTAGTTTCAGGCACAAAGCTATACAAGAGTGACAAATGAGGAAAAAGACGGAGAGGCAGATGGAAAGAGCGAGAGAAAAGGAAGAAAAAGAGAAAGAGGGTGATGTGCGGCAGTGAGGGAAAGAAAGGCCATCAAAAAACAATTAAGAATGAAAAAAAAACCCAATTAGGTATAAAATTCTATAGGAGAATATAGCAGATAGACTGACAACCTTATAGCTGTTCTTTGGCAGGCGATTGGTACATGAGATACGTCTTATACATTTAAAGAGTTCTAATAAATATCTATGAATATAAATTTTACATTTTTCAATACACAAGTGACCAATGCTCTATCAGAACAATAGTCCAGTGAAAACTGAGTGAAGGGGAAGAAAATTTTATGCTGATTTTCCCAACATCTTAGATGGTGAACACCAGGCACTCCAAATATCGGAAGTTTTTCATACGTCTATGTTCCACAAGGTGACGTCTGTTCTCATTAGAGATTCAGAGAGGCATCTCTGACTTCTTAGAATAACCCTGACTGGGACCAGATTATAGGAAAGAAAAGAGAGGCCCCCAGGAGCAACCTCAACACAAAGGTGGGAGGGGATATCTCCGCCAGATACAAGATGAAGGCCTGAGGAACGTAGGTGGAAAACAAAGAAATGGTGGTGGTACAGCGGGCAGGTGGTCTGAGAGCCCAGCTTGACACAGCCACCCGGGCAGCTATTCACCCATAAACAGCAGAGATGGGTCTCCCAAACTTCCCATATAACAATGGCAGCAGCAACACTATGAGGGAATAAGTCCTGCCTCAATGAAACAAACTCATAGCATCATCCATGTTTGGTTGCAGGCAGCTGGTGAAGCTTGCAGCGGCAGCCATGCCCAGGATTGACCTACGGCCTCTATGGACAAACTTAGGAAACCTCAGAAACATTAAGGGAATGAGACACTTAAATACACTGTATCTCTTGACCTCAATCAGGTGAGGTTTTACAGCCAATGAAAATTGGATATTAAAGTCAATGTAATACTCTCATAATCCCAAATAGAGAAGGGTGGGTAAACTGGTTCCATTTGTATTTTGTTTTCCTGTTGCCTATTATCCAAATCCACTCAACAAAGGAAATTCTGAAGACTGAACTCCTCCAAGCGGCTATTTTGAATGTCCGAAATTCCTTTTGTTAATAGTCTCCAATTTATGCCCTAGAGATAGAAGGTTATGTTTTTCTTTTAAAGATAAACTAGGATTTAAGATTGAAAAAAAATATATGTATCATCCGGACGAAGTGTTACCTGGTACACTCATTACTCAATGCTCATTCTGCCGGTTATGCGTTTCCTATAACTTCAGCAAGCCTGGGCATAGCAGGGAGCTTTCATGTTTCACAGTTTTGTGAATACTGCCAGTGGATTTCATTGTGGTGACTCAGCCCTGCCTTTTCCACATTCGGGCTTTGATAAGCACTATCTCAGTGGATTTGTCCCTTGCTTAATTTCAAATTCCATTTAATGCCCTCCCAAGGTGTTTTCAAAAAGCAATAAAATGAGGTTTCATTTAAATGTAACTTGAGATTTTTCAATGTTTCAGATAAAATTTGTCATAACATCAGTGAAGCACTGGCTGAGATAAATGTTCTGTCTGGGGTGTGACACGTTTTTCTGTAAAAAAACAGATTAGTAAATATTTTGGGCTTTGTATGCCATATGGTCTCTACTCAACTCTGCCATCGTGCTATGAATTATGCAATGATAATATATAAACAAATAGGTGTGGCTATGTTCCAATAAAACTTTATTTATACAAACAGGCAACCAGCCCACGGGTCATAGTTTGTTGTCTCCTCTTCTAGGTCCTTATAGACTTGCACAGATATCTTTGTTTTGTTATGTCGTGTTCGTAACAATGGTGCCTGTTTTTAGAAGTTACCCAAGAAAAGAGAAGAAACAACAGATTCCAGAAAATGAGAGCACAGCCTTTAGAACTGAAATGCCCAGCTCTGTACAAGTGCATTAGATTGATAAACAAACAACAAATGAAGCTATTTTAGTAATTAGATACTTCTCCATGTTCAAAAAGACACAAAAGGGAAAACTCTTGGTGTTAAGAATTTAAAATAAAGATCTGGTAAACTTGTAGCCTAATTATAATTCTGTTTTTTAAGTTTATATATTTTTTTAAATTTTTCTTGGTGTTTTATTTTTGAGAGAGAGACACACACAGACTGTGAGTGGAGCAGGGGCAGAGTGAGGGAGACAGAATTTGAAGCAGGTTCCACGCTCTGAGCTGCCAGCACAAAGCTCAGATGCAAGGCTTGAACTCAGCTGAAGTCAGATGCTTAAGCAACCGAGCCACCAGGTACCCCTATTTTTATTTATTTTTGAGAAAGATAAAGAAAGCAAATGGGAGAGGGGTAGAGAGAGAAGCAGACAGAATCCCAAGCAGGAGCCACACTGTCAGCACAGAGCCCGATGGTGGGCTCGAACTCATGAGATCATGACCTGAGCCAAAATCAAGAGTCAGATGCTTAACCAACTGAGCCACCCCTGTAGCCTAACTATAAAAGTACATCTATACACACAGAGAAAGGGTGATGCTACACAGAAATGATAAAGGAATTACCTTACTATGTAGACTGATAAATATTTGAAATGCATAGTTCAGAAAGTCTCATTTCACCATGTAAGCAACAAGACTGTCTCTTGATTGCTTTTTAAGCCCATAGATTCTCAGGAATGATAGGCATGAATGGCTAAAGTCAAAGAGAGAAGGAAAATAAAAGGAATTTGCCTCACTTTGCTCTGGTGTCTATCCATGGCAACCATGCCCAATGTTATAAAAGGCAGGGAGAGACACCTATTAAAGGAAGCCACTGGTTTTTCATTAGCAAATGACATTTCTAAGGATAATATGTTGATGCAAACTTTCAACTTTCCTCGGGAAATATTTTTTATAGGGCCACATTTTAGTAAAACCTCTTTTTAAAACAATAAATATGCAAAGGGGGAAATGTGGCTTCTCTGCGGTTTTTATCATAATATAAACATAAATTCCTCATGTAATTCTCTGTTCTGCAGATCAGAAAACTAGTTTTATTCAAACTTGAAAAATAAAACAATAAATTCCTAGTAGCTTATCTGGTAAGCATTCAGTAGTTTCTGTGGCTTTATGCAGCTAGGAGAAATCCTTTTGCATTGGTTTCCTTTGTAAAATTTATGCTTGAGTTTTAAACAAAAAGTGGTTTGTGTTAGATATTCTTCTCTGCCCATCTTCTTACCACTTTTTTAAAACTTGAAATTTTAGGGACGCCTGGGTGGTGCAGTCGGTTAAGCATCTGACTTTGGTTCAGGTCATGATCTCACGGTTTGTGAGTTCAAGCCCCGCCTCGGGCGCTGCACTGACGGCGCAGAGCTTGCTTGGGATTCTGTCTCTCCTTTCTGCCCCTCCCCAGCTTGGATTCTCTCTCTCTCTCTCACACTCTCTCTCTCTCCCCCCTCTCTAAATAAATAAATAAACTTAAAAATTTTTTAATAAAATGAATTAATTTTTAATCAACATGCAGTAAAATTGACTTGGATGTAGAGTTCTACGAATTTTAACACATCTACAGATTTTTGTAAACACGACACAATCAAGATACTGAAGAGTTCCAGCAAGCCCCAAATCCCCTCATACTGTCCCTGAATGGTCACTTCTTTCTCCACTTCTGTTCCCTGGTGACCTCTGTCACAACAGTTTTGTCTTTTGGGGGCTTTTCATATAACACGAATCATGTAATATGTAATCTTTTGCAATCGCCTTCTTTGATGTAGCATAATGCTGTTGAGATCCATTCAAGCTGTCTCGTGCGGCAATAGTTCATTCCTTTTTATTGCCAACTAGTTTTCCATTATTTTGATGTACCATGAATCATTTATTCACTCGCTGAAAGACAATTGGGTTTTTCACAGGGTTTGGTGATGATGAATAGAGCTCTGTCAACATTCATATGCAGGTTCTTGGGTGAACATAAGTTCTAACTTCACTTAGGTAAATACCTAAGAATGGGGTGCTGATTGAGATGGTAAGTTTATCTTTAACTTTATTAAAAAGAAATAAAGTTATCTTTATTTGTAAAAATTATGCTTGAGCTTTAAACCAAGAGTGGTTTGTGTTAGATATACTTTCCTGCCCATCTTCTTACTGCTTTTTTTAAAAGTGCCTTTTTTTAAAAAAAAAAAAGAGCCACTCTTCAAGGTGGCTGTACCATTTTGCATTGTCACCAGCAGTGTGAGTTCCTATTATTCCTCATCTTCACCAGCATCTGATATTTTTAGTATTTTTGTTTATTTGTTCTTAGTCATTCTAATTGGTATGTAACAGTGTCTCATCATCCTCCTTTAACAAAAACTGTTGTCCCTTTTTGGGTTTCTATTTTATACTCTTACTACAAACTATGCCTTCTGACTCTATTTTGTCCTAGTGCTAAAGATTCTACGCTTTAAGGAACATTACACTCATTCCTTCAGCATCTTTCTTTCCTTTTCCCCATTCTTAGTGGTTCCAAGGTAATTATAGATGCAATTCCTATTTCAGAAAACGTAGTGAGTAAGTGGTTAATAGACAATGAATCACCTACTTGGGAGCAACACCCTATTTGCCAGGGATTGGCCATGTTGATTCAGGTGTGTGTACGGTATTTTTTAAGAAGCAGAACTGGATTGTCACAGTAAGGTAATTCACCTACAAATTATCATATAGACCCAGGCTTGCCATCTAAAGGAGCTTCCTAACAAATACAATGTATCTCCATGTGTGTTGACAATTACACTATGATAGGGTTACAAAAATAGCAAAACTCTAGAAGGCCAAACTTGCCTTTGCATATCTGATTTTGGAACTGAGTCCTCGTAGGCTAACAATCAGTGGAAACGGCAAGAGCGTGTAATTGGGGATTTCAGTGCAAGGATTCATTCTGAAAACTGCCAAGGTAGAGAGGGTGGAGGGGACAAGGGTTAAGAGAGGGATGGTGCCGAGGAGCGAGCCGGGGAGTAACTAAACCTGGTTCCGGATGCAGTTTCCTGGTTACATGTGCTTTTAAAGTGGCCTTGGAATAGCCTAAAAATGTACCAACAGCAATGAAGAAGAGGTGAGCCTTGCAGAAGTGTGGTGGTGAGGACACGCATGGGGTGTTGTAGAGAAAAGTGTGCGTGCTGCACTCATTGGAGGTTGTCAAGACTGCACATAATACATAATTAAAAATTAGTTTTAGGGAGGGATAACTTGAGAGCTAGGATAACTCAGCATAAAACAGAAAGAAAGGAGACTCGTTGGGAGACTCTTAAAATAACCTTGGTTCCAAATTCTTAATGTGGACTCTGCTTTTTCTCTCCTCTCCAGTCAGTGTCAAATTCCTCTCTAGTCTCTTCTTTTATATCCACATCAATCCCACCTCGCCTATCACCATGATGCTTCAATCTTGGGTTACTAATGGTTCCATATTTCCTCTGTCATTCTCTCCTGGAGAATGTTTGGAACAATTATCTCATATAGGCAGCATCCATATGGATTACATTTAGTTGGTGAAGGGGCAGTGGTTTGAAAAGTTTTTCTCAATATCTTCAGTGTAAACTTTTTGTTTTAGACTTTGTTTTTCCAATAAAAGAGAGATTCAAGTTCAGTGTGGCGTGTGTCAGCAAAGCCCTTCAACCACTCCCGTCTCCTGGGGCAGCAGGCTGCTGATGCCACCTTGATTCCCTGCAGGTTCCCCAGGATCCTTGGAATAGACTACACACCTTTCTCAGGGCTACTTTTTCTTGATGAATTTCAAGAGAGAAAGCTGGACTAGACTCTGGACATTCCCAGGATCAGGACCCCAAGAGCTGTATAAACAAAGTCCATGAAAACGACTAGACTCAAAAACCCTGGTACATTTCAAAATTTAGCACAGGGCCTTGTACATAGTCGTTACTTAATGTGTACTTCCTAAATTGAATTGGATCTCACCATTTTATTTGATGTAACACTTTTGTCTGCAACATCTCTTCCTTGTGATAAGAGTAATTAAAGGGAAAGGTTTTTGAAAGAGAAAAATACCTACCGACTTCATGTAAAAATTTAAAATGACTATAAAACTCTTGGCTTGTGGAGACACAATTGTATTGGGCCCATGACGCACTGAATGTTATGTGTATATTATTTCCGGGTGTTACGTTTGTTGATATACAATGAAATGTATTTTTATTTAAAGTTCAGAGGGAAGTTTTCCATTAGAAAGTCGTTTGATTGGCTGCCACTGTCAGTTATTCCTTCACTCTTATTTTCTACCTCTAAGTAGCTAGAGGCAATATATAAGAAAGAAACATTTGGGAACGAATCCCGAATCAGCCTATCTTCATTAGACCATCCTTAGTTACATACCCATGGTCAACAATTTATCAGATAAAACTACTGGAAAGGTAATGTTAGTGCTACTCTGTAACTATTACTTGGCAGTAAGCAGTCACCTTCATGCGTTCAATGAATCCTTCAATCCATGACTCACTCATTCTACATTTTCTGAATGAATCTGCCCATCTAACTGATTGAAAACCAAGAAATATAAATCAATGTATTAACATCTGATAAGAAATGTGTTGGCACAGTCTTTAGAAAATATCTGGAAGTAAAAGTAATCTCACTTTGGAGGTAGGGTGGCAGGCTTGGCTTTCCTTTGCTTTCTTTCGTTTTTAAATCAAATCAGGTAAGATGAGTGAGCTAGATAGTACAGTAAGGAATATATTACATACATCCGCAGTTCATTTCTCTATCTGGAGCAGGTATCACATGCAGTGCATCCACACAAGATAACCTAACCACTACCAGACTGCCCTGAACACCCCACACTGCTCATGAGATCTACTTTTCCTACTTACCAGGGAGTGTGTTTTTAATTGGCCACATTTTAAATTTTTTCTGCAGGATGTGTTCTATCATTTTCAGTGTTATGACTACACATTTTTTAAAAAGCTCCTTTTGGGGCACCTGGTTCGCTCAGTCGGTCAAGCGTCCAACTTTGTCTCAGGTCATGATCTCGCAGTCTGTGAGCTCGAGCCCACCTCAAGCTCTGTGTTGACAGCTCAGAGCCTGGAACCTGCCTTGGATTCCAAGTCTCCCTCTCTCTCTGCCCCGACCCCACTCACGTGCTCTCACTCACACACTCTCTCTCTCAAAAATAAATAAACATCAAAAGAAATTTTTTGAAGCATCCTTTTAGGAAAATCACAGCATTTCTCTTACATGTCCACTGTCAGAATCTGAGTTTGAAATTTCGGGAGAGTTGCAAAGAACTATTCCCCCATGCATTCCCAGTTTCTTTTATCCCGTTTATGTCATATAACTGTAGACCTGAATACAATCTATCAAAATGATGACCAAATATAACCCTGGGAAAATCCAGGGTAAGTATACTTCCACAAATATTTAGGGGATTTATGTCTCAGGCTTTGCACACCGACATTTCCCCTTTTCATTTGTGCCAAGCTGTAGTATGCCTGTATTATCGGATTCTAAAAAGAAGAATTAAACAGACAAGGATTCTGAGCGACTTTAGGCAAATACTTCCTGAATCCCAGTTTCTATTTTTATAAATGTTGAGGTGGGAGGGAGTTAGTTCTGTGAAGGAGACTGCAAGGCTCTTTCTGCTGGCTGTCTTCTGAAGAGACCACTCTTTTCCTGTTGTCAACCGATCGGTGATTATTACCGGTTAATTGGTAATAATTACTGATTGGTAATTAATTACCTGTAATTATTTACATGCGCAGCAAACAAGCCAAGGCAGCTACACGCACAGCTTCATGGCAGCATTCCTATGCTTATGCGCCAGCTCCTGGTGTCTCCGCATCATTTCCAAACCTAGTTTGTCAACCGTCAGAGGGATCCCTAGACAAAATCCTGTGCTTAGCTCTTTCAGATGGTTAAATTCATGCTTTTACTTCCCCCTCTGCCTCCATTTCATTACCTTGAAAATAGCCAGGTGGCCTACCCTAAATCACCGAGGGTTCATTAGTCACTGTTTATTTGTAAGCGTCAGTCCTCTCTGCTCCCAACATCTGCTTCTTGTACTCAATGTTTAGCATCTATCACTGCTCATCGTTACCTCTGATGAAGCCGGTTGGTCACTGGGGCAAAGTTTCAAGCCAAACTTTAAGTCAATTTTCTTCACATTGGCACATTGTACAAATATTTGTTGAATAATGACTGGATTTGGTTAGGGAGAAACCATAGGCTCAGGTTAAGTCTATGCTTTCTACTAAATTGAGTGTAAATTTTACCTGCTTAATGTTATTCACTACGGTTGCATTAGCATAATAGTTGTAAAGAAAGATAATACAGTATTACGGAGTTCTCTTTCTATCGACCTCAGTGAGTGACTACTGAATCGTCAGGCCCCTTTTACCTTGACATCTGCAACAGGCCTTCCTAAAGCTGGGAGAAAACTGAGAAATCAACCCTCAAAAGTTTTCTATCCTGGGACAAGACACACATCCCACCCCTCTCCAAAGAATTCTTACCTGGCCAGCGAGGGATCTTGGCTGCATACTGGGTGGGGGAGTGCTTTGTCCAGGTTCCCAAGAATAGGTTAGGGAAAGTGTCCTCCAAGAGGCACATGGAAAGATGATTCTCAAGAAACCTTGTTTCTGCCCATCACAAATGTGGCTCAAAGCAGGAAAAGGATTTTGTTCTCTACTCAAGAAACATGGAGCTGGAGCCCTCCCAAAAGGAGAGAGTGGGAGAGAGAATGAATACTACATGTTATTCTAAAACTACTATTTTTTAAAATTGGTGACTGAATATCTGCTCTCCACCCGCTCCTCCCAGAATTGTAAAGCCATTTCCCAAAAATTGAAGAAGGTTTCATTTGCTCTATGCTTTGAGTTATTAGAAATCTTAACTCCAAACGATCAGGTCTGAACTAGCAGCCAGTAGTGATTCCTCACTTCCTTCCAGATAGGCCCAGCCACAACCTGGGAATTCAAACACAAGTGGAAGTGGGCTCCATTTGTCTCCACATCAGTAAACTTGTCTTTATAATGAAAGACAAGACTTGTTTTTCCAGACCTATAAGGAAAACATATCTGTTTTGCGTACTGCCGAAAAGCGATCCATGGACAGTGTCACTAAATGAAGGCAGAAGGCTTTCATGCCACAAAGAGACCTAATGAATATCAAGGCCCCTGGCCTTGTGAGAGTTGCCTGATTGTACCAAATGCTCTCAGCTGCTGCCTTCAAAAGAGTAACTTTTTTTTTCTTTAAATCTACCAGTGATTTTCCCTCTTCAACTGGTCTTGAAACTTGTTTCAACTTTGCCAGCCACAATCCTGGGGATTGATACCAAATCAAGACAGGCTGATTGATGCTGATTTGGAGTTTTATACAAAGCAGGAAGAGTGCATAAGCTTTCCATATGATTTTTTACAGAGAAACATCTGACCCTGGATATGTTAATGCATAAGTGAAGTCTTGAGATTTATTTATTTATTTATATGTTTGTCAGCCCTTTGAAAAGAAAGAGAGAGGAGGGTGAAGCTGATTGCCCCTGCAATGTGAATTTCATAAAGACTCTAAAATGGAGCAAAACACATTGTGTCCAAAAGCTAAAATGTTTCTGTTGCTAAACTGTCTTCATTGGCTGGAATAAGGGAAAATAATGTAATTAGGAAAAGGAACTAAGAAATTGCATTAATTTCATGACTAAACTATGAAAATGAAGGTTGAAAAAAAATGTACAGCAGCCAGATGCATTTTTTCTCTTCATGAAATACGTCATTTTCTTGTTGGGACATTTTGGGGAGCTGCAGAAGCTAAGCGGGAGGAACCCATCTTGGTAGAAGTGGGAGCCTCAGTCACATAGCCACGGTGAGCTTAGTCTTTTGCCCCACTGCTCTACATTCTCTGCTTTGAAATTCAACTATTCTGTCTTTTACCTCTTATTAGAGGCATGAGACACTGACACCAGATCTCTGAACTAAAGACAGCAATCATGTGTCCATCCCATCCTGTGAAATAAGCTGTTTCAGTTGGCCAGTACAGCGTAATGGTTAGCGTGTAGGCCTCAGAAGCACAAAGCCCTAATATTTTTTTAAATGTTTATTCATTTTTGAGAGATAGAGTGCAAGCGGGGGAGGGGCAGAGAGAGAGGGACACACAGAATCAGAAGCAGGCTCCAGGCTCTGAGCTGTCAGCACAGAGCCCGAGGCTGGGCTTGAATTCACAAATCATGAGATCGTGACCTGAGCCCAAGTCAGACACGTATCCGACTGAGCCACCCAGGTGCCCCCACAAAACCCTAATGTAAATTCTGGCTCAGGCACCACTCTCTGGTTGAACTCAAGGGGCATGTTTTCAGCTACAAAATGGCCTCTCATCTCAGGAAGCCAGTGGCAGTACTAACCAAAGCTCAGCCTGGTCACTTGTGAGCTATTGCAAGGTATCTGGCACATGTGATGGGCTCTGAATTTGGCAGCCATGGTGGAGTGTGTATTGTTTCATGTCATTTCTGAGAGGAGGATTCAGAGACTCTACTAATCCTTTCTTTTCCATACTAGTCTATAGATTAGTGCTTCTCTTCTAGCAATTGTTTGGAAGCAAACAGAGAAAGCTTGCTCCGTGAGTCATGAAAAAACCAAAACCCATCATAGGAGGTGCCTTGGAGAAGCAACGCAAATATAGTAAGATAGTAATGACTGCAATAGGAATAATCAAGATGAGAATAATGGAGTTTTTCCTTTGTCGCCACTTAAAATAATGGAAAAAACAGAAGTGGATTTCTCATGAAGACCAAGATACTCAATTTCTAAGCCCTCACTTCCTAGACGCTTCTGAAATCAACATTTATTTTCAGGCCTAAATGTGTATTATTTTCTCAAGGAAGGCCCTCAAAGTTGTATCGCCTGCATGCAGCACACCTCCCAGCTCCACCCCGCTAATGTCTCTTAATTTTCCTCATGTAATTCTTGCTCCTCCTCCATATTGAGCTTTTGGTTTAAATTCTGAATGTGAAATTTGGAATCTGATGTGCAAAACAAACAAAAGGAAAGTGATCGTCTGATTAACTGGCAAAATCCTCATACTCAAAACACACGGAGCACTGACATATGTTCACTCAGCAGTATAACAATGCACCACATTTGGGTGTTTCTTGCTCAATAAAACAACATTTTAAATCATCTGAGCTGACAAACAGCGTACGTACCAAAGGGTACAGAGATTATAAGTGAATAGTTGGGTGGAATCTCAGAAATCAGAGATGCCTTTGCGAAAATCCCCCATGTCGAAACATACAACATTATCGACTTCCTAGAAAGTTCTTTTGTGCTCTGTCATTTGTTTTATTTTTTCAATTTTTTTATGTGAAAAACTTCAAACCTTCAAAAAAAAATGAAATAGTACAAAACACCCAAGCACATCATTTAACTAGACTCATTTAACCATTTGAGAATTATCATAAAGCCTGACTCCTAAAAATCAATGTATTCCCTAATAGCAGGCCATTCCCCGAATAGCCACAATACTATTATCACAATAAAGGACATGCCAATTCAGTGACATCACCTATTGTCAAGTCCATATGCAAATGTGTTCCCCAAATTTTCTTTAGAGTTTTCTTCCCGTCCAAGATTCAATCTGTGTTTCTGTGTTACTTCTATTCATCATGTTGTCTTTAGTCTTCTTTATTCTGTAACAGTCTCAGCACCATTTTTGCCTTCAGTATATTGAAAACACAAACAATATGTCTTACAGAATGTTCCAGAGCCAGGTTTTGAAACTGGGTCTTCTGACTGTGTTTTTTTGTTTTTTGTGCTTGTTTGTTATTTACTCCTGAGGGCGGTAGTCAAATGTCATGGGCAAGACCAACGACATTATTTACGGGACCTGTGCAAAATGAAAATGTAGGGCTCTTGTTCAAAAAGCAGGAGGGAAAATGCTGTTTAAGAGAGGAAAAGAATTAAGTTTTTACCTTTAACATGATTTTATTCCTATGAAACATAATGGAGTAGTAGTAATACCTGAATAACGGTATCAATTTACAAAATTAAAAAAAACTGGTATCATATTTTATATAATAAAAAATAATCCTAATAAAGTCCAAACTTTATGAAATGCTACCATGATATCTGGCTTGATCATAAAAATTTTTCTGGCTGTCTTCATTGATTCATTTTATTAGATCAATCATATTTATACTTTTAGCAAATTCATTTTCAGTCAGTATAATTGAAAGTAATCAGTCTCGCCCAATGAAAGATAACAAATGATTTTTGATCATTTTTAACCCTGAGAAGGATCTTATGGCGATATAAGTGTTACTATAACTATTAAGGGCATCATTTTACAGACTGTGACAATATTGGCAGAAAGTTTTGATAAGTTATTTCCAAATACAAATTTTTATACAGTTAGAGCTAATGATTCTTGGGAAACAACTTTTCTAAAAAGATTTAACTCTTCATACAAATCGGTTTTATGTAAGTTTGAATTTAATCGTAAGTGTAAATTTATACAAGGCATCTTGTTTCCTCCGATATTTTACGTAATGTGCAGAGATCATATGAGAAACCAAAAGTGGTTTCATGGTTTGTATGTAATTCAAATGCCGACTTATGCATTATATCACTGTATCTTCAATTACAAGGAAACATTAATCTGGAAATTGTATTCTTTGGTTAATCCAAAACTTCATAGGAAAATAGTATTCTTTTTTATCGAATGTGATAATTTTTAAACCTAATTTCAGTTCCTAAGCCTGTGGCTATTTGCTTTGCACTGGTGCAGCGGTTTTTCAAACCCACAGATTCTAAACTGTTTTAAGAATAACTCCTTGATATGGTTCATTGCAGTGGCCATGCATATGTTATTATTTTGTCTTAATTTACTGAAAAAGTATACTGAATGCATGCCGGTAGTCCAGTGCTGGTTATAAATCATCAAGATGGCTGTTTACCCATTCCGTTGCTTCCTTGGGGACTGCAGTGGCCCGACAGCCCCGGCCATGCACGTGTGCACTGGGCGGCCAAGCCAACCTCTCGGCATGCATGCTGCCTGCTACCCTTCCATACCCAACAACCTGAGCCCATACATGCCCCCAACATTTGTCTAATTGTCCCATTCACTTACAAAACATAAATCCAAAGGTAAAGTTATTACGAATTTCAAGACAAGAATAGCTAAGTATTAAACCAAACTCAAGCCTGTCCTGATATTAAGACCATGTGGCTGCACGGGTCACACACCCATGAAGCTGGCTGGCCCTAGGAACTGGCGAGGAGATCACCCCTAGAAGGTCGGGAGCAAATGAGTATGTGTCCACACGTTATTTCCACAACGGGGTGCGTGGCAAGCCAGAACATCAAAGAACAACGAGAAGATGCCTGCTTCCAAGAAGGTCCTACAAATGGCCTCCACAGGGCAAGAGTCCTTAAGCTGGGTGTTCGTCAGAATGACCTGAAGGGTGACTCAGATCCCAGTGTTCCTGACTGAGTAGGTCTGGAAGAACCAATGAATTTGCATTTCTAACAAGTTCTTAGGTGCCGCTGGTGTCGCTGATGCAGCAAGCACACTCTGAGGACCCTGCCATGGGCATAACGGGACCAGTGTGCGTGGTGTTCCGTTTTTGTCAGGAGAATGTGAAAATCCATATTTTATGTGAAATAGTCCAATTTTTATTTATTTATTTTTTAAGTATTTTTATTTATTTCTAGGAGAGAGAGAGAGAGCGTGAGCAGGGGAGGGTCAGAGAGAGAGGGAGACACAGAATCTGAAACAGGCTCCAGGCTCTGAGCTGGCAGTCAGCACAGAGCCCGACACGGGGCTCGAACCCATGAACCGTGAGATCATGACCTAAGCGAAAGTCGGACGCTTAACCGACTAAGCCACCCAGGCGCCCCATGAAATAGTCCAATTTTTTAAAAAGTATTTCTTGTAAGGTTTTAAACACCGAGCAAAACATTTATAGGTTGAAGGTGACCTGACTGTTCTTTGTTTATAACTCTCCCACTAAGAAATTTTGCTAAATTAGATGGAAGTAGCACTCAAAACCTTAATGTTTAAAAGTCTGGTAGGAAATTGAGGCACTTAGGTGGCTCAGTTGGTCAAACATCCAACTTCGGCTCAGTCATGATCTTGCAGTTTGTGAGTTCGAGCCCCATGTCAGGCTCTGTGCTGACAGCTCAGAGCTTGGAGCCTGGTTCCGATTCTGTGTCTCCCACTCTCTCTGTCCCTTCCCTGCTCTCCCTCTCTCTCCCTCTCTCTCTCTAAAATAAATAAACATAAAAAAGAAAAAGTCTGGCAGGAAATTAGGTCAGGGATAGAATTTTTAAAAAGTCAGAACTAGTGGAAGTAGAACTGTATTATTTATTTTTTTAGATAAAACTGCCATTCTGCCATTATTTTCCCTCAGATTCTAGAAAAAAAACAAAAAAGATGATGAGTAAATGTGTGGATATCTCCAGACATGCATTATCAAATTAAAAGAAAAACATACCTCAGATATTAGGTAATGAGTTTCCCACTCTGGGCAGGAGTTACAAGGCAAAATAAAGATATATGGTCTTTGTCTCATTTTTGTCTGAAATGTGAAGGACCTGACATTAAGTCATCTCTCCCCCACACCTTTACCATCATTTCCTTCTAACCCTCAAACTTCCCTTGATCACAAATACTGTACATTTGGCTTCACAAATCCAATATTCAACAGTTATAATTAGGGAGAAAAGAATGAAGACATCTTTTCCTAAAAGTGAAAAACTACAGCTGAATTCATTTTACTTAGCAGCAATTAAAACACATTTATGAATTTATAAATATTTTGTAGCCTGATTCTGTGTTTCTAATTTGAGCAATGACAGGTGTTTGTTGTTTAAAATAAATAGTGATCCTGGGGTCTTTCACTTAGGATTCAAAATAGGCCACTGTAGGGGCACCCGGGTGGCTCAGCCGGTTAAGCCTCTGACTTTGGCTCAGGTCATGATCTCAAAGCTTGTGGATTCGAGCCCCGCATCGGACTCTGTGCTGATAGCTCAGAGCCTGGAGCCTGCTTCAGATTCTGTGTCTTCCTCTCTCTCTCTCTCTGTGTCCCTCCCCCACTCGCACTCTGGCTCTCTGGCTCTCAAAAACAGAAAAACATTAAAAAAAAATTTTTTTTTAATAGGCCACTGTAGAAGAAGCAAATGGAATGCCAAGTTTTCTGGAAACAAGGTGTGGTGTGCCCTGCTTAATCAACTTAGTTGACATGTATCAGACTAACATGTGAAAGGCCTACTATGTGCCACATGCTATGTCTCCTACTTGCATGTAATCTTCAGAACAATTCTGAGACCTAGGACTTAACAGCCCCATGTTAAGGAAGAGAAAGCTGAGCTCAGAAAGGACAAATGACTTAGCCAAGGTCATATTATCAAGAAGTGGCAGAGATGGAATTCAAACACAAAGCCTGAATCTTACCCAGAGAGGTGCTCGCTGATGATGATTCTCATCTTCGTCAACCCCAGCTCAGCTGAATACCTACAGAGGTCACCACCAGAGATCAATGCCAGTCTTACATGCAGCTTAGGGGAGAGGAGATGATGAGCTACAAGTGAATGGTGTCCAAATGCCTTGTTGCATGTATTTTCAGGGGACAATTGAATATTTAAATCCTAGGGTGCCAGGGTGGCTCAGCCAGTTAAGCATCTGACTTCAGCTCAGGTCATGATCTCATGGTTCATGAGTTCAAGCCCCATGTTGGGCTCTGTGCTGACAGCTCAAAGCCTGGAGTCTGTTTGGGATTCTGTGTCTCCCTCTCCTTGCCCCTACCCTGTTTTCTCTCTCTCTCTCTCTCTCTCAAAAATAAAAAACAAAAGAAAGGAAGGAAGGAAGGAAGGAAGGAAGAAAAAAGGAAGGAAGGAAGGAAGGAAAGAAAGAAGGAAGGAAGGAAGGAAAGAAAGTAGGAAGGAAGGAAGGAAAGAAAGTAGGAAGGAAGGAAGGAAAGAAAGTAGGAAGGAAGGAAGGAAAGAAAGTAGGAAGGAAGGAAGGAAAGAAAGTAGGAAGGAAGGAAGGAAAGAAAGTAGGAAGGAAGGAAGGAAAGAAAGTAGGAAGGAAGGAAGGAAGGAGAAAGAAAGAAAGAAAGAAAGGAAGGAAGAAAGAAAGAAAGAATTGGGACACTGCTTAATTTAAGCACACCCACTCCAAAATATCTTACCTGCCCAAGAGTCACATCTGAAGCCTTGACAGGACAAATTTAATCTTAGAGGTCACTAACCCCTCCTCCTATTTCAACAATCACTTCAGAAGTTTGTTTGTTTATTTCTCCCAGGAACCTTTCTGAAACATCCCATACGCATTTGTCTAGCATTCTGCGTATCCGATTATACATCATATTAAAGTAAACTGTATCATACCGTATTATGATGTGTGTTACATTTATTTGACTTCTGCCCCACTGTGCTCTTTGAGGGCAGATCGTCTTTCTATCCTACCCACCTTCGGGTACATCTACAAGTGCTGGCTTTTGCCCTAATCTGCTGTCATAGACTCTTACCCCTGCAAAACACTCCCTGGGTTGCGTGCAAAGCACCTCTGTGAATCGCTACCAACATCGTGCTTTCTGGCAAGCACCATGGCCCTACTAATGTCTGTGGACAACCGGGCCCTCCCTCTGGGTACCACTACCTCTGTCCACCACAGTCACCACCTGCCAGGCACCTGCTGGAATCATCTAAGTAGCAAAACGGAGCAGTTGTCTGTGGACAAATGGAAACCTTCCTCTCTCTGTCCGCATTTTGCCTTGTTCTAAAATTTTCCAAAGTAGTAGTGGAGTCGGGATGGTGGGAAAATGGTAGTGGTTGGCCTTAGGTAAAGGCAGTACAAGGATGCATTGCCTGTGGAGAATTCAAAATAAAGCTATCTAAAAGGTCAGTCTGCATTTTACTATCCCTGTGTACTGGCAGTTCTTTTTTTTTTTTTAAGATTTTTTTATTTATTTCTGAGAGAGAGAGAGAAAAAGAGAGAGAAAGCAGTGGAGGAGTGGTAGAGAGAGAGGGAGAGAGAATCCCAAGCCGGCTCCATGCTGTCAGTGCAAACCCTGAGGCAGGGCTCGGTCTCACAACCGTGAGATCATGACCTGAGACTAAATTGAGATTGGGCCATAATAGCAATAATAACATAGGCTTAAAAATTACCAAGTTTTGTTACTTATCTTTTAATAGACATGACCTTCTACATGAAAGCTAATTCAGAAAACTCCCAATTATACAGACACACTCAAAATACACACACTCAACTGTACATTTGAAGAGCTAAGAATCATTTGAAATTGGTCCAGTTCACTTTGGGGGCAATTGGTGTCCTTGATTTCCTAAATAATACATATTTCTACATTTAAACAGTAGGTTCAAATTAATGACCACATGGTGCTTGGGAAGACGAAGAGATGAGACATGAGTTGCTTCAACTCTGTCATTCTATCTGATCCCTTAGATTTTTTTTGTGTTTGATACTGAAAAACAATGAAATGTAGTGCAAGTAGCAAGCTTTTGCTCGGTGGGTACACATTTTAGTTCATATATTAAATAGTTTAGGAAGTTTTAATACTATCATTAAGGTGAAGTTTCTTTTTCAGTTGTTTTTCAATTAAAGAATAAATCAAGAAAATAGTTTATTATTACATGATTCTTACAGAAAATATTTTTTTTGAGCTGGGGAGAATTAATAAGTGATCTGCTCCGGGTATCAAATATGTTGGGAATGCCATAAAAACTTGTGCTGCGCAGACATTGATATCTTACAAAGAATGATCTTTCAGATATTACTGAAAATGAGAAATCCATGTTATAGAATAGAGAGAGAGAGAGAGCAGGTTACTGAACATACATATTACTGAAACATATCATACAAGATGTATGATATTACTAAAATCTAGACCAGATGCAACAAAGTCTGAACTAGAGACAGAGGTCAAAGTCTTTGTTTCTAGGTCAAGTTTGTCCTTCTTCTGGTCTTCCATTCCCAGGGTTTGTTGGGCTTTTCTTGCAAAGTCTCCTGAGGAACTTGACACACTGGTTCTCCCAGGTGCTCACATATGTGGACACAGGCCATTCTTTCAGCTGAGCCTCAGACTGGGACCCCTCCATCTGTGTAACCAGGTGATGTAAGTATAGAGCCCAGACATAGCAGGTGTACGGTAAATGTTAAATGGATAAATGAAGGAATGAAGTGCATGAAATTCAACCACATCAACACGATCCCATTGAATCGGAACTATTTTTCTCTTGGCTGGATGGAGAAAGGGAAGGGAGGATGGGTGGGTGTCAGGGAGCTAATTAAAGGTTGAAGGCTAATGCCAGGTACTGGGGCAGTTTAGCTTACGTCCAGCCTGGCCAGGTTGGAGCCTAAGTGGGGTCATGTTTCAAGAGCTGTTCTGCCAAGTACTGGAGTTGAGCAACCAACAAGGAGAGTCCCTTTGCTGTTGCTTTTCTGTTTCCATAGCACTTTGGGTTTCATGCTTTGCAACCATTAATTATTTATTCCACAAGGCACTCCAGAGAGATTATAAACTAGAAAACATGCAGAGGAAGATCAAGTGCCATGCCAGGCCTATGGAACACTTCAGTGAGAGGCCTATGGAACTGCCTCATGATTTCCACTCCTGTGCTCAGGTCCCCAGGACCCTTCCACCAGCCTTTTCAACTAGAGGTGAAAAAGTGCAGTCTGGTCTCCAGAAGCCATTCAAAAAGTTGAATCCACTCACTTGTGCCGCATCAGAATCAAAGACTTTCAGCAAAATGACTTTAGCTTTTGAAACTAATTTATTTTTATTTATTTTTAATTTCATTTTTGGAGAGACCGTGTGCAAGCAGAGGAAAGAGGCAGAGGGAGAAAGAAAGAATCTCAAGTGGACTATATGCTCAGCCCAGAGCCAGATGTGGGACTCAATCCCATGACCCTGGGATCATGACCTGAGATGAAATCAAGAGTTAGAGGATCAACCAACAATTTGGGGAAGCACCCAGGCACCCCAAACCTAACTTAAAAGGAGACTAATTAAGAGGAAAAAGAAGGAATTATATATAAAATGTCGAGCTTTGACTCAATTTTCCCTTCGTTACCAAGTAGTGATCAGGAGTGAAGCAAGATTTTATTGACCCCACTATTTTGAGCCCTAAGGATATGTGATATTTTGATCAACAGGGCAGGCAGTACTCAGCAAACTAGAATTTCAGCAGGACTTCCAAAGTTTTATGTACCTCCAAGAGTGGATGTTCTCTCATTTGGACTGTGTCACCACCCTGCTTTAGAGTGTTTCCTGTAACCCCTCACAGCACCCTAAGCAGGACTCAGGGAGGCCCATGAAGCAACATGTGCTCCTAGCAAGATGGCCTCTCCTTCAAACACACCAAGAACAATTCTAAGAAAGGGCTACAAGCAGAGTTTATTAATCACCTTCACAGAAAAAGCCACCGCAGCTAATCCAATCATGCTTTAAATTTCTGCTTACCTCAGCCACTTCCAGAAGTATAGGACTTCCGGATTCCCATCGTTACTTGGGTTTTTATGCCTCTGTAGCTTCAAAATCTCCTAATCTGACCCAGTCTCTCGCCATTTCTCTGCCTCTCAAACCCTTCCACTCTTACATCTGGAATTTAGAGTCTATTATGAGCTAAAATACCCTTAATCACATTTCCTTCAAGGGTGGGGGTTCTTTTTCCTTCTTTTCTCTAAGTAGAATCTGGCCATTGTCTGACAGCACTACTTCTCCAACATCCCCCACCACCAACAACAATGTTTTGCTATGGGTCCCTAGACAGAGGTCTAGGGCCTGGACATGCAGTATTTATCTTTCTTGCTCCTCTTATCTTTCCATATAATTTCTCATCCCTTCTTCTTCATACACACACTCTTTTGAGCCACATCTATCAGGTAGCACCATCAACTATTCCTCCTTGTTTTACTCATCTAACAGATATTCAATTAGGCCTCCATGTATATTGAAAATATTAGCACCCAGCTCACTGCCTTTCTTGCATAATTAATCCTGCCAGTGTCATCACTCTTGGCAGCTTCAACATCTAACAAGAAAAGCCATTCATCATTCTAGCTTTTCAGTTTCACCAGTTTTTTCCTTCAGTTCACCTTAGCCGCCAACTCTCATGATCTTAACAACCTAGATCTCATAATCTCCATATCTATAATTGTATCACCCCCATGATCTTGATTTTAAGCACTGTACTCTCTGACCCTCAGCTCTGTCTTTCTAATTCACATATCCTAACACCTTCCCATTCCAACAATTCTTTGATCTTCATTTAGACTTCCAATCTACTGACTTTAACACACCTATCAGTCCCAATGGACTTACATTCTTTTTACTCAATTAGATTCTGTGGATGACACAGATTCTGTGGATCACAATCAGAGAGAGGTTGGATATTTCTGTCTCAGAGTCTCTAATGAAACTGACGCCAGCCAAGACCATGGTCATCTGAAGGCTTGACTGGGGCTATAGGATCTGCTTCTAAGTTGGCTCAGTCACATGGCTACTGGTAAGAGTCTTCAGTTCCTCACTATGTGGACCTCTTCAGAAGGCTGTTTGTCTTCACCAAGGGCTGACTTTGCCCAAAGGAAAGAATCCAATGGTGAGAAGAAGAGGAAGCCACAATACCTTTTATGACCTAGTCTTAGAAGACAAACACCACTTCTACCATATTTTGTTAGAAAACAAATCATTAAGTCCATTGTATACTGAAAAGGAGGAAAATTATACTCCACCTTTTAGAGGGAGAAGTATCACAGAGTTTACATACATATTTTAGACTAATTATACCATTTACAGATGAGGAAATTGATATGCATTCAGCACAAATAACTTACCTGCAATCACAGTCTCAAACACGAAAAGATCCTATTTCTCACTCATGTAAAGTCTTGATCAGTAAGTTCTTCTGAGAGGTAGCTCCAGGTCCTTCCATTTTATGGGTCCACATCCTCAACACATATTGAACACAATATTCAACATATTCCATTAGCTACCCCTCAGGCACATGGCCACAACTACCTGCAAGGAGCTTGTGAAATCTCAACTAGCTTATATTCAGGAAGAAGAAGAAATAGATTTGGTAAGAAATAAGAAGTCTCTGCCACACAAAAATCCCATGCTCATACTTATACATACTGCGATGTGACAATGTGCATATATACGTGTTAGTAGGGATGGAATGGCAGGTGAAGGAGCAGGTAGGATCATGAGCTGCCTTCACAAATAGAAACTGTGTGTCTTTTTAGGATAAAGTGGCAAAACTGTATTGCATATCTTCAAATTGTTTCCATTTTTTAAAATTGTTTGTTGACTGAAACCACCAGTGGATCCACATATCCATTTCATTAGATGTCTAAAAATAAGCTTTCTAGTCTGTTCTATATATAAACATGTAGTTTCAGGCCAAACATGTTCTTTTCATCTTCACAATATGGATATGACTTATTCGGGGCTCTATTTTAGAATTATCTAGAAAACGGATCCAATCTCCCCCTTCATCTATGGAACACAATGTTCAAAGGCAAAGAATACAGTTCGATCTGTATCAACTATCCTGCTTGTTTGGGCATTGAGTGCCCCTGAAGTTCTCTCCTACCCATGTATTTTTTAGATTGCCCGGGGGTAGTAACATCTCATGTATGCTCAATAGTAAGTGGGCTCCTGATCCACCACTCCAGCATCTGATCAAGGCAACTGGTCCCTGACTGTAAGCAAGAGGCCCCAAGAGAAATATTGCTTCACCACACTCACAGGTCTCCACTGATGGCTTCTCTAAACACTGGGAATACCAAAGTTACACTATGGTCTATGACACTGTTTGGACCCCTGAAACTCATAAATATTTCATGAACACATGTCCTTTACTGTCTGGCTCTATCACCTGTGGTAGATGATAATATTGTTCGAGAAATATTCACTCACTTCCCCCTCCCTCATGACAGGAGAATATGTCCCTACCCATTGATGTTTGTCTTAGCCATGTGACTTGCTTTGACCTCATGGTGGATGGAATGTACTTCCCTACCTCTTTATCTTGAGCTCAGTCATGTAACTTGTTTTTGTTAATAGGATGTTAGTGTGAATGACATACACGGAAGCTTGAGATGTGAGTGACATTTTAGAGTGGCACGTATGCAGATTTTGTGTGGCAATAGCCAATTTATAACTTCTTCTGTGATCTAAAAGTTAGTCTCTCAGGAGTACTGGGGAATGGCTAGACACTAATCCATCCATTCCAATGTTTTTCCACATACTCTGTCCCCTTCTGACACTCCAGGACCAAACTAATCAAAATGAAAGAAGGACCTAAATCCAGTTTGGGACTCAAGTCAGGTATCTTGGTACCTTTGACTAACACTTACCTGTCCATGTTCATTGTGAATCAGCTTGTAAAATTTCTCTAAAATAACATTTGGAATAAAATTTCAGAAGAACTTTTCAATACCACCTTAAAAAAACAGGCTTCCCATTTCCTACAGAGAGTTTACTAGAGTTTTCTCTGTTTAATTAGGCTCTCATGAATCATAGGTTTTTCATATATGTGACGTCACCCTGCAGGGTTAGTGTTATCTTTGCTGGCAAATCTTTTACAAAGAAGGCATTTGTTTCAGACATACACATTTAATTTAGATGAATTTTAATGGCCACAGTGCTTGATTCTGATGAAAATGTTTACTAGCAGCATCTCTGCTTTGGAACCATTTGTTTCTATTATTTTGACAGAAACAAAATTTGGTTGGTTGTTGTTTGGGATGTGAAGTGGTTTTGTAAGCATTTCAGCTTGATGCCCAGGCAGGCAGTCACAATAATTCTTCTCCAAATAAATGGGAACCACTGTTTTTCTATTCATTCCTTCAAGAAGAAAAGTTTACCCAGTGAAAGGATTTGCAAAACACTGCATTACAAAAACCCTAAAGTGAATCTCAACAAAAGTTAGCACATCGTAAATATTTTGCAAAGGATGGAGCTATCCTTTCCTTCAATGAATAGTTGTCTGCACAGTAAAGAAATGAAAAATCAAAAGAGGAAAGTGCGTTGTTGCTTTTATAGTTGGGAACAGCAAATATTATTGAAGTCAGAAGGACTTAACTGTGTGCCTTATGAGTTATACATAAGGTGGAAGAGGGGGGTAAATTTCATGTCAACATATTAAGTGACATAGAAGTGACTTCTGTAATTAAATCATTTTTTTAATCATCAAAATTGAAAATAAGAGAAAACAACTTCTAAAGAAGTCCAGGGTCAATCAGCTAAATAAACTAAAGTCATTCAGTCAACTAGCATTGATTGGATTTTAGCAAGATGAAATTGACTTTGCTCCAACTCCACCCACTTCACAAACTAATTAAAAAAAGCACATCAGCACCATCTTCAATCAGCTAAGCAAGATAAGTGGGCTTCAAAGCAATCAACCACAAAACTGTCGAGAATAGCAATAGATCCTCAAAGAACCTCCGAGAGCTTTCTGAAAGTTACTTGCTTCAATCAGAAGAACAAAAACTCACACACATGTGCTTGTGACTTGGGGAGAACCCTTTCAGATAAGGTGGCTGGCATATAAAAAAGAAAATCACACACCAGCAGGGCATATGTTACCATCCAAGATCTCCATCGACTTCAGCCCACCTAAATTTCCATCAAGCAAGAGTAATAACAATGCTTGGATCAGAAGGTCTTGCAGGGTCATTGGACAAATCATTTAAAATGTCTAGAAATGTACAAGCTCCTATAGCCCTTAAATGGAATAGAGGATTATTAGATTACCTTTTGCAAGGAACACTGACTCTGGATCACTAAAAGACCTTACATTGTGAGTATTCCATTCTCTCTCCCATCCAAAACGCCGCAGAATATTTTGTTCATTTTAGAATAGAGGAAAGAATAAAAGAAGCACTTTGAGTTCACTTAATGGCACAAGAAATGTTTTTCTTCTTTTGACGTGTTTCCATTCTCAAAGTACTGGAAATCTAATTTCTTAATAAAAGATACCTAACTAGTCAAAGCTGTGTTCTATTGAAAATCCTAGGTAAAAGATTCAGGAAAAATCTGAAAGTATAAATTTCTTTGCTTTAACTCTGATGAAAAAGAAGAAGAAGGAAAAAGGAAGGAGGGAGAAAAAAGTAAAGAAAAGACACAGAATGACAAAAGAGCCCGTCCACGTCTAGTACAGTGTTAAGTTGTCTGGTCAACCTTATTGATTGATAGTGGTAATCATTTCTTTTCTCTCTCTGTCTTGCTCTCTCTCTTTCTATTGTCAGTGTTGTTTTTGTTTGTTTGTTTGTTTGTTTGTTTGTTTTTTTATGGTCCAAATCTCTATTCAGTGTTTTTATTCCTTTATATGTGTGAAAATATTTTTAAATCTTCCAAAAAAATAAATTTTTATGAAATACATGGATTCAGTGTTTGCAGGACTGCATGTGGGATAATTAGGACAGCTAAGGCAATGGGAGCCACTCAGGGTGCATTAGAACATGAATCATACACCAGATAGCATGAAAATACTTAAATATCATAACAGCAGTACCAGGGCATACCTGCTAAATTTCAGCACTGCCTTTCTTTTCTGTGACTGTAAATAAACACTCTTGCATTCAAAAGCTCATACCTAGGAACCAAGAAATTTAAAGCATAACTGCATTTTTTTGAGCTAAAAGATAGTGGAGATTAGGAAGCCTAAGTCCTGGTTTTAGAACAGAGTCATGACTGACACATTCCCACTTACAAAGCTCTTTGTAGCGGAGTTTAGGCTAGATCTAGTATCTTCTAAACTGTATGGTATTATTTTCCAACAACATCAAGCAGAGAGTACCTATTACACTAAGTAGATTTCCTATCACGTTGGTGTATAGCTGGGGGAAAATCAATTTTAGGTCATCGACCAGAGAGTTAAAAGTCTTACTTAAGATGTGAAATGTTACTCGTTCTCATGAAAACACAAATTTCCCTTACATCCCACTCCTCAATCAAGACTGTTGGACAGATAACAATAATGATGGGCAACTTATACCAAAAGGGCTCAGAAAGAAGGGGAAAGCAATACTTTCACGGGTCTGCTTTGTGGAAATGTTACAGGAAGTTAACCAGTGAACCGCATTCCTCTCCAGCTCTATTTACCCTTCAGGGAGCACAATGGTATTTTAGGAAGAGCGTCATCTTTGGAGGCAGATGGATTTCATCTCTTTCTAGCCAACTCCTGGATAGTAGCCCTCTCTATGTTTCCTGAGTGTGTCCCAGCATCCTGCTTCCCATGTAGTCCAGAACAAATCTTCCAGGTTCCCTTTGGTTCCTCTCCTGTGCTGCCTAAATACTCATGATAGCACACCTCTTCTGGGCAGCTATTTTTCACTACAAGCCCCTGCTGCCTCCTTCCTGGTCTTACTATGAACTTACGGCTCAACCCAATTCCCCACATCACCATTGGGAAAGGATTAGGGAAGATGTGGTTTACTCCAATTTAATTAAAGTTTAGGGTTACAAGGAGTAACTCACAACTGCAACTATCTTCCATTTCCAAATTCCTCATTAGATCTCCTTAATTAGGTCAACACTCTGTCTCCAACCTATTTCTTTGTGCAGCGACCCAATCATTCTCACCACTCAAATACTCAAAACACTCCCATTGCTCAACTTTGTGTCACCATCTAAGGCCCTAAAGAAGAAAATGTCCTCTCTTCTAGTCCAAGGGGGAGCTTCTGTCCAGCTCTAAAACGTCCTCCTTTCAGGATGATTGACAGTGATCAACCTTCCATCCAGGGCAAAATTGCCACATGTTGCATGTGGCCTGGTGTCATAGTTCAGACATGACATTCACAAGAGTCAAAAGGATATTTCCCAAAGTCTGGCATATTCAATTTCAACACCACATGTAGGATAAGAGTCACTTAGTCCAAGTTGCTAAGATCAGTTCATTTTTTTTCCTTCCCCAAAGTATGTCTTCCAGATTAAAATATGAAAACATGGCAATTTGTACATCATTTCTGTCATTGTCTAGTCTCACATTCTGATTTCCTGTGAGCAAGTTTCAGTGGTATGAGTGTGTGTGTGTGTGTGTGTGTGTGTGCATGGATCTAATAAAAAGTGAAACAGATGGAAGGGATCCAAAGACAAATCACAGCCTGACCCTAAAAATAAGAAACTTCTTAGAAACCTGTAAGTGATAGGGTTTCAGCTTGATAAAGATTATTTTTGCCTCTAATCCTCATGGAGATATATAGCAGTATTTGTGGCTATTGTTAATCATAATTGGATAAGTAGGATACAATTCTAGTTTGAAATATCCAAACAAAGTAAATGGAGACCAGATAGTAAATCTTAAGTGATAGTCTTAGGAAAAAAATAAAGCAAAATATGGCTAAGCTTGTAGGACATGAAGCTAAAGAGCTACCATTTCTTAACTGCCTATTACCACACATCTGGCTTTTTGCCAATGATTTACTTTCACACAGAAACCTTAAATGTTGGCGCATTCCTACTTTACATATGAGGAAAACATGCAGTTTTCCTAAGGAGACCCAGGCAGTAAATAGTGGAACTAGAATTCACGTCTATTTGATACAAAACTCAGTGATCTTTCCAATATCCCTCAACACACTCTTCCATTTCCCTGATACCCGGGCAGACAATACATGGTGATAAAGATGGTGTTACTAAAGATGAGAAAAGTGAAGAATAAAGAAGTCAAGGAGTTTTAATAGTTTTTTGGTGATTCACGTATTTAGTATAAGGATACGTACTAAGGGGAATGACAGAGTATTTCTTCTTTCCTTGAATTTCAATGCAGTAAGAACAAATCACAAGGTTTTACTTACTCATCCATTTAAGTAATTCAGCCAGCATTGGTTGGGAACCTGTGATGTGGCAGACATGCCTATATGCATGAAGATATAGGCAGGGAACATTAAAGATTTTTTTCTAATATTTCTAAGATTCTGTTGATCTTATAGTCTAATAGGGAACTGACAAGAAAATCAATAAGCAATCTGCATCGCTAAAAGCACTCTAGACAAGGTAGGCACAGAGTGATAGGAGAAGTGACTTAGTGATTCAGACTAAGAGGATAAAGAAGAACTCCATGAGGCGCTGACTAAGGATCCTGAAAAACGAGTAGGCATTAACTAGGTCAACATGGTATATAAGAAGAGGAAAGAGCATAGGTAAGGTACTGAGGCGTGGAAAGGCTCAGTGTATTTGGAAAATTGTAAATAGGTCTCTTTGAAACTTGGATAAGTGACACTTGTACTCTAAGGTTTAGTCTCTTCACGTGCGCATTAGAAATCATCAAAGTATCTTCTTTGTGCAAGTGGATGGCTTGTTTGAACAAAGTAGACTCACACTTAGCAGAGTTCTTGGTCCTTGGCAAAGGCTTCATTAATGTTAACGTTTGTTATGGAGAACTTTGCAGCCAATGGTGGATATGATTTTGGTTAATCGTCGCAGGAATCATCTGGGTCAAACTGATGTAAACAATGGAGATTTCTGGGCTTCTGCAATGAAAAGTGTAGAAGTAGGCCAAGCTTCAGGCACAGTTCAGTCAGAGGCACAGCTAGTGGAAAGCTGGGAAATGTTTACCAACCAGCTCTGGGGGGAAAGGAAAGATGGGGGGCAGGGGGAGAAAGAGGAGGAAAGAGAGAAGGAGAAAAAGAAACAGCAGCCCTGACTTTTAGTGTTTGCCCGTGTCTATGGTGTAAACACTACCACAGTGGCCAACTGTAAGCTCTAGGCCCAACGTGAGGCTTGAACTCATACTCTACTGACTGAGCCAGCCAGGCACCTCACAGCTCTTGAGAGCTGGTTGGTACAAACAGGCTCCAGCACACCCTTGGATACAGCTCTGTTTCTTTGAGATTCTCTTCATCGATGTGTATATCATCTTCATCCCAAGGATGACTTTTATCATGATCCCAAAATGGCTGCCAGAGCAAAAGGTGCCCTTTTTTGTTCGTGTGGCAAAGGGTGGAGGTGGGGGCAGTGGAGGTCAAGAAAGATGGCTTCCCATACTGCAGGTAAGAAGTCTCAGGTTTCACTCTCAATGGACCTCCTCTGAAGGAGCCATTGGTTCAGAGGTTTACTCTGGTACAGACCCACGAGTATAACTACAGCTGGGAATGGGTCAGTCCCACCCAAATGACATCAAGAGAGAACTGGATCCTCGACTGATATCTGTTAGGTGCTATCAGGAAGAGAAGCCAGGAGGAGTGAATGCCATGTGAGCTACTAGCAAAAGCCCAGGCAGGATACAGCCTGGGACATTTATACCTTATTATGAGGATGTTGCCCCTGGGGAGGCAAATCATTGGAAAATTAGTCTTTTAACATCAGAAGCCAATCATTACTTAACAAGCTAGCTCTGCTTTCACTATCATGGCAGATTACATCAGGGAAAATTGTGTAGCATGTTAGCTTAAGTTTTAACTTCATGGGTTTTATAAACAGTCAGGACCTAACTTATAAAGAGACAATTTACAAGGATCTTCTCATTTGCAAATGAGAATTTGTTTTGATTCTCTAAGTTCCTGGACATTTTAAGGAGGGAAAAAAAAAAAAGATGAACTCAATTAAACCTTGACTGAATGGTAAATGAGGTGGTGATTCTATTATGTCATCCACAAGATAATGCATAAGCAAGAGCGACCTCTGGGGCAATTAGCCCCCTGAGAGATTCTAGTATTTCAATAAGTCACAGAAATAAATTCTGAGCAATTTAAAGAATAAGGGCTCTATTAATTGTAATGTTCTTTGGCCCAGATTAAAAAAAAAAATGTTGTGCATGTGTGTCTTTTTGCCTTTTTCTATCAAGTATTTCTTGAACTTCTTTGCAACTTTTCAGCCCTGTGCATTTGCCTCTGGCTGATTTTAAATTATGCTAATTGGAAGAGGGAAAAATGCTGGTAATGGAATAAAATGGAATGCTATTTCTTATAGCATCTGGTGCAATTCGAGCCATTTAAAAGTGCATCTTATGGAATAGAGCTCTGAATAAGCAATGCCAGTCTGATTACAAACAACATGGGTCTCATTAGAATCCGTCAATCTGATTGCTAGGTAATGATACATTGCAGATTACTAGGCCATAATTGCCTCTTACATATTATGTGTATAATATATAGTTTCTCTGGTGTATGTTTAAGCCACTTTCTCTCATGGCTATCTTTTCCAGCTCTACACAAAGCAATGACTATGTTCTACTAAGTTGATTTTAACTGGGTCCTTAGGTCCTAATTCTATTTTCTTCTAAGTATGCATCAAGTTTTCTACAACAGCACTGTAAACAAAGAATTATCTTCAGGGTGATTGCCAGAAACAAGATATGTCAGGGGTCTATTACCCATTCAACTGGGAGCAGTCAATGGCTCAAGGCACTTCCTCCAAAGGGAAGGGAAAAATAACGGAGGCCAAAGCCCACAGTATAGCTACAGTCTTAATTAGGTTGTTGATTTAAGTGTGTCGTGCATTTTTGCTTTGTCAAAATCTATTTGGGTCTTTACTGTGACTAGAAGGATTCAGACATCTTAGCACTGGTCATGACTTTGGCTCACATGGTTCAGTCTGTGACTTAAAATGTTCTCTGTGGGCTCTGAAATCAGGACTTGATATTCATACTTCCGAGTAGCATAATCTCTCCCACCTCACGTGCTTTATCCCCAAACAATATCGCAGCCACAAGCCACACTGGAGAAAAGGCAAAACTCCATATAGTGGTTTTCCAGACGGGTATGTTCTAGTTTGATTTTTTAAAAAAAAAATTTAGTGTTTTATTTATTTCTGAGAGAGAGAGAGACAGCATGAGCAGGGGAGGGTCAGAGAGAGAGGGAGACACAGAATCCGAAACAGGCTCCAGGCTCCAAGCTGGCAGTCAGCACAGAGCCCGACGCGGGGCTGGAACCCACGAACCGTGAGATCATGACCTGAGCTGAAGTCAGGGCTTAACCGACTGAGCCACCCAGGTGCCCCTGTTCTAGTTTGATATTGATGCTACACGCCATTGTTAGAATGTATGTGTGTCAGTATGTTCTTTTAAGAAAAAAATACATGTGTATTTATTTTGAGAGAGAGAGAGAGAGAGAGAGAGAGAGAGAGAAACACAATACAAGCAGAGGAGGAGCAGAGAGATGGGGGAAGAGAATCCCAAGCAGGCTCGATGCTGTTAGCACAGAGCCTGACGCAGGGCTCCAACTCACAAACCATAAAATCATGACCTGAGCTGAACCCGAGAGTACAGTACAAAAAAGTACTTGGAGTATGTGTTGGGTGGTGCAGGTAGAATGCACTGGGGGTTGGGGATTAGGAAACTTGAGCTAAAGTGTGTCCTATAGGGAGTCGTCTTTTTGCCTCTCTCTCCTACAGTTTCCTCATATGAAATCCCAAAGGATGGACAAAGAACTTTCGTTCCATGGAGATGTGAAAAGTATTTTCAAAAGTATTTGGAGAATAGTAGGTTAAATTGGCAAAACTGGTTTCTTTACAGCAGGACTTCTCAAAGCCTTTAATGGACCAATGTGCTTTATGAATCTCCAAAAGAAGGTAATAGAATGCATCAAGGCTTTCCCATCTTAATTGGTTGTAGAACCCTTCTTCCAACCGGTACTATCCACTGAATAATACTCATCAACATCCTATCCATCTAATGTTTGATCCAAATATGCATTTTCTATCGTGGTCCATTGAGAAAGTGCCACTCATTCACACGGCCTAACTGGTGTGTGTAGACATCCATATTTGCAGCTTCTGCTTTTTACAGAATGGATGACACGGACTTCTTACAAGACCCAGACAACTTAGGGCATTCTGACTCTCATTTCAAAGGTGAGTAAACTTAGTTTAGGGGAGATGAAGTGATTTGCTCAAGGTCACCATAGGTAGAGAGTAGCCAAGGCAGAGTTCACGTTAAATCTGTGTATTTTTTCTATTACGTGATGCTCAGACCCCACTTCAGTTAATCTTTCTCTTGTGCATATTTTGTTTCTATTTGGTTAATGACTGGCCTCTCTGTCACACACTGTCGTCAAAGTGAAGAATGGCACTTGAGAAGGGTCCTCCATGATTTTTAGGCTTAGGACACAAACATGATTATTACTACTTCCTTTCCCACTCTGTATCAGATGGTAGTATTCTAGTGATAGTAGATTACACTCTGCTTTTAAGTAAACAGTAGAGTTTGGAGATTAATTCTTACAAAACGCAGTGTGTAAGGTGAACTTTGTATTTAAGTTACAGTTTCTTTCACTAGAACTTACCAAAAGAAACAAAAAATCAATACGACAAACTGCTAAAAAATAAGCCACCTGCTAACAGAAGAGGTTGGCAGTGCTAAAGAAAGAATGTACTGGGACCAAGGGGTGCCTGAGTGCTTCAGTCCATTAAGCACCAGACTCTTGGTTTGAGTTAAGGTCATGATTTAATGGTTAGTGAGTTCGAGCCCTGTATCAGGCTCTGTGCTGACAGCGCCAAGCTTGCTTGAGATTCTCTACCCACTCCTGCCCTTTTCTCTGATTGCATTCTCTGTCTCTCTCTCTCTCAAAATAAATAAATAAATATTTTAAAAGAATAATGTACTGGCTCACATACCTACTAACAACAGCGAGTAGCATCAATATCAAACTGGAAGATACCCACCCGGAAAGCTGTTTGATTGGACTGACTTTACCATACATGTGTCAGGCTGATGTAGGAGTTACAAGCAAATTGCTGGAGTCCAACTACTTGTGTTTAAATCCCATATTCCAACCCTTATCAGTAAAGTGGCCTTGAACTAATTGCCTGACCAATCTGTACTTTAGTATTTTCGTCCATAAAATGAACATATGAGGACTTGTGTCTCAGACGCAGGTGGTTGCACTTAAATAAACAGAGCTGAATACATGTCTGGCATGTAGGCAAGTGTCCAAAAACGCTAAAGGGGATGAAACCTTGGAACCCTGAGCTTTAGCTCAAGTTCTTAGGATGCCTCAGGAAGAACTTTAATTAAGGTCTTGCCCATCTGACCCATGTCCAGGGGCTAAGGTGGTGTGATTTTGCACATTCTGGTTGTATGTTTATTCTGAGGAAGAATCATGCTTCAGATCTCTTGTCCGGGATTAGGCTTTATTCTATGTTCCCCACTCCCTTTCCTCGCCCTAAGAATACTGTGTGGCTAAGGCTATTTAAACCTGAAAAGGCAGAAACTTTTGTATATAGACAGAAAGCTGTGACTGGAGAAAGCAGAGAGACCCATGTCGCTTTGTGCTTGTGGTGGAGACTGGCTAGCTGCTCAACAGACTTAATTCGTCTTCCAGTGCACACAAGATTCTTATTTCCCAGGCTCCAAACAGCAGCTTAGGCCCATGTGATATGTTCTGGCCAATGAGACTATAAGCCCTTTCCAAGCCTAGCCGTAAAACCTTCAACACAATTGTCCACATTCTCTTAGGTGGTGGCCTTAGCTGCCACATGCTGAACATGGTAGCCTCACAGGAGGGGAGGAGCTTGGATCCAAGTCAATGTTTGCCAAGTTGCCAAAAAGATCTCTGGATCCGCATCAGGCTATGATGTTTGCTAGAAACAACACTTTAGTGTTAAGCGCTGAAAATATGGGGCCACTTATTACAGAAGCTAGCATTCATTACCCTAAATAATACAAAAATCACATATTACACTACACTGAAATCAATCCCCAAGTTATTTTTAAGGTGACATGGGGCAATTTTGATATGATTCTGCCAGCTCATTCTAGAAAATGTAGGGGAAAATGTTGGTCAATGAGATGGCTAATTTCGGGTCAACCTGACTGGTCATGGGGTGCCCAAATTAAACATTATTTTTGGGTGTGTCTGTGAGGGTGTTTCTGGATAAGATTAGTGTTTAAATTGGTAGATTCAGTAGAATGCCCTCCCCAGTGTGGGTGGGCATCATCTAATATGTTGAGGGCCTGGATACAATGATAGGCAGAGAAAGGCAGAATTTCCCTCTTGTTTTCTGCCTTAACTATCTGAGCTAGAACATCTCATCTTTTCCTGCCCACAGATTGGGATATACGCCACTGGCTTGGCTGGTGCTGAGGCTGTTGGACTTGAACAGAACTACACCACCGAATTCCCTAGGTCTCCAGTTTGCAGATTATGGAGCTTCTCAGCTTTCATAAATCCACGAGCCACGTCCCCATTAAAAAGTCTCTCTCCATATATTTATAGATATAGATATATACAGTTGACTATCTTGTTAAGCAAGTGGGACAGAAAATACCAAGTCCAGTCAGTCTCATAAATAGGTTATTGACTACTCTACATATTAATATAGCTAATTCTAGAGGGGTATTTAACTAAAGAAATAAACTAAAGAAATAAACACAAAATAACCAGTTATACCCCAGATTCTTTTTATTTCAAGGTCTATGTTTTAAAATATCTCTGATAACACTAAACAGCATGCTCTCATTCTCTGAAGCCAGCTGCTCTTAAGGGCTTTCATTAATACATTGTAATAAGTAATAAGTCTTGAGACTGATTTTCAATTAACAGGGGCTCAGTCAATTGATAGTTTGTTTAATGAAATGGTATAATGAGGAGAGCATTCATCCTTAAAACTATGGCCTTTATTATTTTTGTATCCCACGTTCACTTAGAATTTGATGAAATTTATGGGCTTTCTCCCCATGAAAACACACATCTACATAAAATCACTAACATTAGGACCATGTTTTGGGGGTACTCTTGCACCCCTTGGAGTCCCAATGCACTCTCAAGGATCCCGGAATAAAAGCTTGTGGTAAGGATGGGTAGCTGGTCACTTGGATCAGCAGCAAAGATATTTGAGAGGGTATAGAACTGGAGATATTAGAGAAGACAGGTTTTATCACTAAAAATGCTCCAGAGAATACTGTAGTCCCCTCTTATCCACAGGAGAAACATTCTATGATCACCTCTTCCCCCACTCCCCCGTGGATGTAGACATCTGGAACCAGAAATAGCATCAAACTCAATATCAACTCAATATCTACTATGGTTTTCTTTCTGATGCGTATGTGCCTATGAGAATTTTTTTAAAATATTCATTCATTTTGAGAGAGAGAGAGAATCCCAAGCAGGCTTTACACTGTAAGTGCATAGCCGAACACAGGGCTCAATCTCACGAACTGTGAGAATCAAGAGTTGATTCAAGCTGAAATCGAGAGTTCTATGCTCAACCAACTGAGCCACCCAGGTCCCTGAAAGTTTAATTTATAAATTAGGCACAGTAAGATATTAACAATAACTAATAATAAAATTAGAATGACATAACAAGTACTATAATAAAAGTTATATGGACATGGTCTCTCTCAGTCTCTTAAAATATCTTTTTGTAGTATAGTCACCCTTCTTGTGATCATGTTGAGATTATAAAATACCTAGGTGACAAAGTGAGCTGAAAGACACAGGCACTGTAACATAATATTAGGTTACTATTGACCTTCTGAAGATACACCAGAAGGTGGGTCATCTGCGTCCAGACCATGATGGACTATTGGTCACTGAGACCACACATTAAGGGGAGACTATTGTAATTACCATTTGCTGAGTTCTTGGGTAGATCATCCGGTTAGACACTATGCTAACGTTCTAATGTATTTAGTCTTTATAAAGTTTATGATTTTAGTGTCGCCTGGGTGGCTCAGTCGGTTAAGTCTGGCAAAGTCAGCCGACTTTGGCTCAGGTCCATGATCTCACTGTTTGTGGGTTTAAGCCTGATGTCAGGCTCTGAGCTGTCAGCACAGAGCCTGGAATCTGATTCAGTCTGTGTCTCCCTCTCTCTCTGCCTCTCCCTGCTCACTCTCTCTCTGCCAAAAATGAATAAATGTTAAAAAAAAGAAGTCTGTGATTTTACAATTGCCATTCTACAAACAAGACAATGGTGCAGGAACTCACCATTAGATTGCATGATCAGTAATAGCAGGGGAGACTAAATTCCAACCAAAGTTCGCAGTCTTAATTACATTGGGATACATACAAAACTCATGAAACTTAAGTCTGATTTGCTAATGTGTTTCTTAAGAGCAAGGGCCATTTGGCAGTCAATGTGTTTTATCCTCTAAATAAGCACACTCAACTGCAGTTTAAGATCTTGTGTTCTAACCAAAGGACAACCAAGAATTAATTAATTTAGAAGCCACATGCATATTGAAAAATTATTGAAAAGAGACAACAGGATTCCAGGTCTGTATACAGCAACTACTTTATTATTTTCAAATGCAAACTCTTTGCATTAGGTTGCTATTTTACAATTTTACAAACTAGGTATAAAAGACCATAAATAAATGACATAAGTTATGTGTACCTAAAGTTCATGAAGGGAAGAAAAATACCTTGACAAAATAAAACAAAATAGAAAATCTATGTCTAACTCAAGAGATCGCTCAAAATTTGGAACATGTATGAACCAAGCAGTGTTCTGTTAATTTCCTTTAACGGTATGAACTAAATTATAATAGGCCTTATACATTCTAATTTTAACCACAGTCCTTGCATATTCCAACATACTTGGAGTGATACAAAAAATAAATGCACTCTTCAGTGTGTATCAATGCTTGATGTTTGGAGAATGTTAAGTGTGAAAATATTGCTTCTAGAACTTTCCTTGACTGGTCAGAATTTGAGTGTCTTCAGACAAACATTGAGGCTATAAGTGCGTATGGATTAATACACATATCCTTCACAGATTGAATACAAGAGTTCTCAAAACAGACACCCCAGTAGTGTAGTGAACATAGCCTGTCTTTAAAATAACTCTTTAAACACACCAGAACATTTCATTCATGATTGTTAAAAATAATTTGGGGCCAGCACACACATGGCGAAGCTACTTGATTTGGTGCAGGAGAACAGCTTAATGCTGCCTAATGGAAGATTTGAGCGAGATTCAGCGTCTGAACTCACTAGGCCAACACTCGCTCATGGGGCTAATCCAGTCCCTGAAGTTGGCCTCCTGCCCTGACCTCTGGGGAGAGATGACCAGCTCAGAGATTCAACCTCATTTCTTTATACATATTTTTCAGGCATCAATGCATAGGCACATCCCTTTAAAAATATATTAAAGTCCCCCAAAAGGGGTGAATTAACTTTGTCACTCTGGCATAGCTATGAGAATACAATGCCACACACCCTGTCAGAATGTAATAAATATTTATTGATGATTCTCTCTACTTCTTCAATAACATAGGGGTCGGAATCTTTTTTTTCTTCCCATTTTTCCCTGATTTGATGTTATAGCTTATGTAAATGGCCACAGGTTCTGCAGCCATAGCTTAGAATAAGCAAGGCAGCCACTCAGATTATGAAAAATGGCAGTATGTTGGCTGGCGTTTGGTATACATATCCTATCAGAACTGAATCTTCACACACCGGACCTCAGATTCTAGAAGGCTAAGGGCCATAGGAGTTAGCTGCATATTAATAATTGTAGAACTCTTCCTGTAAATTGGGAACCTGAAATCACTCGAGGACACTTAATCCCAACTATGCTAACCTCAAGAGTCACTGGCATGTATTTTTCTGTGACATTGAGAGACAAAGTATTAATCCAGGACACATCATCTCAAAGCTGACACACGCGTCTCCGTTCATCTCCAAAAGCATATGAATTGCATATATTTGTTCGCATTCAACGAGTCCATTTATGCAGGAAAACAAAGGCTACTTCTATTCCATTTGGGGTCACCAGACAAATTCCATCCCCTTCTCTCTCTCTCCGTCAAGAAATTGGTGATTCAGATGAGAAGTTCAGTCAGCATTAATGATTTTGATGATGGGTTGTCACCTGAATGGATTTGTATTCTAAAATTACCCCACTGCTGAGGTGAAAATGCCTCCATCCAAAGCTGTAGAATTACTTATTAAGGTTAGTGTGGCAGTTACAAAACACACTTCTAGATACAGGGCATTGAACACTTCCGGGCTGTCTTTCTAAGGGGACGGGTGGGGTCTCCAGGCCCGCTTTCGCCTGTGGCCTCTTCATCTCAGAACTGGTGGAAAACCAGAACTCTCCGGTGTAGCATTCCACAACATTCGCAGGCAGGTCTAAGCATGAGGTTAGACACTCACGCGCACGCACACACCCGCGCATATGCACACTCACACCTATGTACACACATCGAAAGAGATAGTCAGCTCATATTTAGTCTAGGAAAAAAAATATATTTATATCACTGCAATGGCACACCCTGGGTAAAATGTGACTTCAGCAATGCATATCATAGGCAGCTCATGGGAACTGGCTTTGTTTTGTGTGGTGGCACCTAACCTGGTGTCCGTTGTAAGACCTGTAGCCTTGGGTCACTTGCTGCCGCGCCAAAGCAGCAGCGACATACAGGAATGAGATATGGAAATGCATATAAATAAAACCACGAGGAATTTAGGAACGAGGGCTCCGTGGAGCTGGTGCTGCGAGACAGTCCGCTCCTCAGCGCCACAAGAGAACAGGTGCTGAGCCTCGCACGTTTGCTGCTTCTTTCACTGGGAAAGAAGATTTGAACGTCAGCCATGTATTCTTTTCAGGTACGGGTGTTGTTTCATCAGTGTCTTTGCTCCAGAACTGGCATCGTGGAAGCAGAAGAAACACATTTCGAAGGGACTGAGGAGGGTGTGTTCTGTTTTCTTCTGTGGGCTTTGTGATCGACAGGAAGGGCTGTGAGGCCAAGATAGCAGAATCTACTCCCTGTAGAGAAAGGAACAAGATTTTAGACAAAACATCAACGCATGCGGCCAGCCAGTTGTCAGCCAATATTGCAGGAAAGAACAGAAGCACGTAGGAGTCGGTGTGGCTCAGTAAGAAGTAGCTCAGGAGGGAGAGCGTGAATTCCTGCTTTCCTCCTCTGAAAAGTGACAACTATAGTAACAACATCAACAACAAAAATGTTTATTAGTAGCTCAATTATAATAACTTGGGGAAGGTACTAGTCTTCCTCCTATCACCTGGATGAGGCTGTTGCATCACAGCAAAGCTGGGCAACTTGCTCATGGTCACGTCATAGGTGGAGAAGGAGAAAAAGGGCATTAGAACACAAAGGGTCTGAGTCGATAGCCATGCCTTAACCACTGTGTGAACAGCCTCTCTGTGAAATGAAAACTCTGATTGTGAAGGTTCATCTGTGCAAGAGGAGAAAGGCTTGGAGTTGGTAAAATGATGTGAAAAGCAAATTGTATTACAGTAGCACCCAGTCTTTTCAAAAAGGGGAATTCTGTGTCAGGGGAACAGATCCAGAAACACGACCATCCACCAATACTCAACGATATGATTGACAAAAATGCCAACTAAGAAATAAAAGTCACTGAACATTTTTCTTACAAAGGAACTTCTAATGGATGCGAATGTCTGGTAAAGGGCTCATACGAGGTGCACCGAACAGGGACAAGGGAGGGAAGGTTGGGCCATGGCACAAGGAAACATTTGGCATGCCAGCGCGAAAGGTTCTGGGGGCTCAAGCCCTCCGAGAACTAATCAGTCACGACTGCCTCATCGTGTAGCACTGAGCAAGATCAGCACAACACAATGGAATCCTTGTGGCTCCTCATCGTCCTCGCAATTATCAACACAAACCAAAATAAGCAATTTCTCTCCTTTCCTTTGTGACAGTTGACTATCAAGATAGCTTCAGGGACCGTATCTCCCACTGCAACGGCAGTGTTTGGCTGTGAATGACCTCAGGTACAGAGAGAGCAAAGATTAAGACCAGAACGTATCTTCAAAGACAACTTCGCGTATTTTATTGAATCAATCTTGTATTTGCTTGTTTTGTACCTATGTGTGTTTGTCGTGTGTGAGATATAAACCCAGTTTAGTGTCTTTGAGGTAAATAACCATGATTTAGTCTTGTAGAAAATGCTTTAGTCTATTTGGAGAGAGAGAAATGAAGTTTTCTTACAAACTATTCAGTTAGAGATGACTTCGTAGGCAAATTAAAATGATAAATGTGGTTTGGGGCACCTGGGTGGCTCAGTTGGTTGGGTGTCCGACTTCGGCTCAGGTCATGATCCCACAGTCCATGGGTTCAAGACCCGCATCGGGCTCTGTGTTGACAGCTCAGAGCCTGGAGCCTGCTTCAGATTCTGTGTCTCCCTCCCTCTCTGCTCCTCCCCTGCCTGCTGTCTGTCTCTGTCTCTCAAAATAAAATAAAGACATAAAAAATTTTTTTAAAAATGATAAATGTGGGTAAAGTTATAACTACCAAGCCTTCCTTTCAAGAAGCCACTTGTCAACATCATTCACTTCGACAATCATGGGGAAGAGAAGAAAGAAAAGGAATTGGATCTACTGTTCCAACTGTGTCTTTGGAAATCAGTAAGTTTATCAAATGTAGTTTCTGAAACCTGGCTGTGCAGGGATTTCATCAGGCAGACATGTCTTTACACGCAGGACAAGGAGAACATGAGTATGACCTTAAGACTCTTGGAGTACAACCAACGCCATATGGATAGGCACACTATTTGAAGGTGATTTTGTTTTGCTGTTAGAAATTCTATTCTTAGAGGAGAAAAGGGTGTCCCCAAAACCCATTTGTCCCCTTTCAGTTCACCAACCATCTTCTTCACTAAATGCCTAGATATAAATATATGGTATGAAATTGGTTTGTTGGGGTGCCTGGGTGGCTCAGTCGGTTGAGCGTCTGACTTCGGCTCAGGTCATGATCTCACGGTTCGTGGGTTCAAGCCCTGCATCAGGCTCTGTGCTGACAGCTAGCTCAGGGCCTGGAGACTGCTTTGGATTCTTTGTCTCCCTCTCTCTCTGACCCTCCCCTGCTCACGCTGCCTCCCTCCCTCTCTCTCTCTCTCTCAGAAATAAATAAAACATTAAAAACTAAAAAAAAATGAAAATAATTTGTAACAGGAAGTGGACTATTTGGGACCTCAGTGTGTATGTGAAAAGGGTTGGATGTTTGAAGTGTGACAAGTGTAGGAATATGAAGGACTGTATCTAGCTGGTGCCAGAATATTCTAGAGTGGAGAAAAATAAACATTAGCTCCTTTGAATTCAGACAAGCTCTTCATCGTGGGCAAGTGCTTGGACAGAGACCAAAGCATATGATCTATGTGGCATCATGAGGGACAGATGTGACTTTCACCGTCTCTAAATACACAAAGCACTGTGTCTCTGAATCCGTTATGAAGACATCAAAGTGTCCTTATCATCCAATTCTATTCCTTACAATGAGATCTAACTTCTGCATTTCACTTTTTTCAATTATAAAACAACAATGTCATGAATTTCAAGGCTAGGTGATAAAGGAGTATTTGGTAGGTCTACCACCTTTTGTACAGATACATGTTTAATTTAAATCAATTCCTCACAAATCCATTTAAGGTGAAGCAGTTTCATGTGCATGGCTCCTACCAATGAACTTCATTTCACCTCACTCCAGCATGTCGCAATACAACGTTTGGGTTCGCGAGTGAAAGATGGATGAGTAATACTTGGAAAGCCTTGCAGAAAGAGTCCACCTTCCTTCCGTGAAGTTCAGTGTGTTCTACATAAGAGCACTTCTTATACACTTACAACAACGCCATGTGTTAGGAAAGGTGTTATTATTGAAATATCATCATCTCTAATTTACAGGTGGAGGACCTGAGTTATAAAGAAACATGGAATGAATTTCCCAGTGTCAACATCACGGTTGGCTTTAGAATCCATAGCTGTATGGATGCCAGAGCCTGGCTCCGTGCCCTGGGAAACAATGCAACCTTCCATTGTCCTATTTCTCTTCTAGAATGTGTCACTTCACAGAAGCGGTAGGGTTTCACTTTTACAGCTACTGGATATTATGGTAGGCACTTAGAGAGCCCTTCTTTGGCCTTTCCATTGACCTAGACTCTAACTCCTACACTGTGTTAAAATTAAGATTCAGAAGGCAACCTTTGAATGTAGTAAGATTTCACATTCCACCTTTCAATCCTTGCCTGGTGGTTCCAAGTACACAGATACATGATGAGAAATAACACAATGACTGCAGCCTAGTGTCCAGCATTAACTTGTTACAGTATCTTAGAACTGACACATTCTCTCTTTTGAACTGTTCTGCTTTGAGTATGTTCAGTGTTTAGAAAAATAGCTCAAGTCTTAAGTTGTTCCCTTGAAGAAAAAGCAAGACTTCTAATTATTCAGTGGATGCCAGGAAATGCTCTTTTGACTTACAAGATAATGCCATAATGCTATCTTATTTGAATTGGACCATGGAGATTGAAAACAAAATACTCCACAGCTTTCCTGAAGGAAAAAAATAAACATATACATTTTTTTTTCACAATGAGCAAAAAACCCCACCTACGTTTGTCAACTTTGAACATGAATATCCAGAACTCTTAGGGTTCAGCAAAAGTGGTGATAAAACAGAAATTGTTGGAGTAGTTTAAAAAAATAAATTTCACATTCCTTCTGAACAGAAAAGCTTTTACAACCAATGTTGCAAAAAGGTTTTTACTAAACTGTCATGACTTGACAGCATCAAATTGAACATGCCTTGCTCTATAAGAAATAGCTTTCAGCATAAAACCAAGGTGGGGGGGGGGAAGGTCATTAAAATCAGCCAAGTTCTTGTTTAAAAGTAGTGAAAATGGAAGAGTTTAAGAAGTTAAAATCTGTCCAGGCAAAAAGAGTTAGGTTGTTTGTTTCTAGGAATAAACAAAGCCATTTAATTCATGTTTCAAGAAGAAAATTCTGGGATTAAAATAGAAGTATCTAAGGCTCACGGTCTTTAGGGATGAGATGTTTTCCAGTAGGTTACATGCTAATAGTGAAGACATCAAGGGAAGTCCCAAGTCTCACTCCTGACTTCAAGGTAAATCCTCCCTGGCTGACCTTGTCTGGTGCATTGGCTACCAGAACAGGACAGAAAATGAGAATAATGGACAGACCTTCCAGGACTTCTCAACTACAGCAAAGTCTCCAAAGAATGACCCAAGGTTACAGGTGATTATCTGGTACCCAAAAGATACTCAGGAAAATATTTGTGGCATGAATGATGGGCACTAAAGTGTAAGAGGAACTCTGTGTGAGAGACCCAAGGTTACAGGTGATTATCTGGTACCCAAAAGATATTCAGGAAATATTTGTGGCATGAATGATGGGCACCAAAGGGTAAGAGGAACTCTGTGTGAGAGAGCCAGTTGGGGTCTGGGTGCCATGTTCCCAAACCTGACTTGATATGGTTCCTACTTCACTTCTTCCTGGAGGAACAGTAAGAAAGTCCTAGTGGGTTTCCATACTGGCCTCTTCTCCCATAGTCAAGAGAAGACTGAAATCCTTTTGACAATAAACTATTTAAAAAAAAAATTAAAAAATAAAATAAAATAAAATAAAATACTTGTGTAACTGAAAAAAAAAAAAAAAANAACAAGTTTTCACTGAAGAAAGATGCATTGTGGATTCTTTTGCCTTACCTTGTAGGCCTGGGGTTGCTTCTTTATAGGAGGGAAGTGTGAAAGTTCCCTATTCAAGATTGTCACGGTCCACTATCCAAAAGGTAGTTACAAGAAGTTTGTAGAGTCCCAAAACATGACTTGATATGCCACAGCCTCAGGCCCAAAGAAACAGACCTTGTTTGTCCAGTGAGGGGGAGGTGTTTGGGTTTTATTATTATTATTTTTATTTTTATTTTTTAAAATCCACTTTCCTTTCCTTTCCAGCCCCTTACGTCATTATAAGCCACCAGGTGGCCTGACGAGCTACGTGGTTTTCACCTAGGTTGTTTTCCATGGCAAGAACCAAGCCTCAGAAGCTACGACTGAGTCCTTCCAGAATGTTCCTGGGCATGGTATTCATTCCAGTGAGAGCAAGATGACTGTCATTTACGCCACAAACAAAACACTGTAGTTGTAATTCCAAATGGAGAGAGGATCAAGGATGTCTCAGAGAAGCTCAGTGTCTGGCAGCAAATACGGCATCAAAACTCAGAGGTGGTGTTCTATTTATATAGGTACATGTATTTTACAAACTGGTGACGGACGGAGTACTTCTGAGAAACAATTTGTTCCAGGTCTTCATTCAAACGACGGTCTGTCATTTCTGTAAGCCCCACGGTCTCAGCAATCTGTACACCAGGCAACGCTGAAGGTATTGGAAGTTTCCTTTCATTTCAGAGGGCGAAGACGGAGTAAAAAAAGTGCAGTTCTTCAATTAAAGTGCATGGATGAGGTAAACTAATTTCAAGAGTTTTGAGTTTATTCAGTACACTGGCTCAGACGGGAACCATTCTGCCGTGTATCTGCTGCATTTGGGTTCTCATCGCCTGGACGCTGCTCAGAATCTTATTCTGGTGTGTGACGGCTGTGATGCCAATCCTTGCCAGGTCACTGGATGTAGGGGGAGAAGCAAGAGGGAGAGAAAAAGCCATGAGGGCGGAGAATCTGGTTCTGGGGCTTCATGCAGACACACATTTGAATCAGCCACAGTTCATACAGCACAACAAGGCAGGTGTGTTACAATGTTTAATTAAGCAACTGAACGCAACAATGTAGGTGCTTTAGAGGCTGTGTAAAAATTATACTCCATCAAAATGAAAGGCATTCCAGGTTTCTTTTCTTTTTTTTTTTTTTTTAAATGAGTAGGATGATAATGCAGCTCAAAGCAGAAAAGAAAAATACTATTAAATCTAGATTTACCCTTTGGTGTTACATCGCTGAGTACTTACTCCTGGTTCATGTGCACTATAGCCTCTAGTGTGGTATAACCAGCAGCTGTGAAGTTATCCTTATACCGGTCCATTTTAATGGCCTGCAGCCAATCGCCCACTGATACCACAGCGGAGAATTCAGGGGAGCTGGGATCCAACAAGGCGGTGTTAGGTCTGGTGGAGGAACGAGAAAGTGTGGACAGACAAGAACTATCAGCAAGATAGCAAGACTCAGAAGTCAGACTGCCTACGATAGGCACTGAAATGCCAAGGACGGGCTTTCTAGAGAGACTGCCTATCGTCAAATGTCATCATGTGGTTTTTTTGGGGGGCCCCTAATCTCACAAAGTTGCTAAACCATGTATCAAGTGCCCTATCTGTCCTTGATTCCACTTCCCACATTTGTTTTATGTGGACCTCTTAGTATACTAATGATCATACCAGTCTTTTCACATCTTAGCCTCGGAGAAAGATTGGGGGAGACCTTGTGGCTGATACTGGTTCAGTCTTTGCAGGAAGACGGAAATTCCTGCCAGCCCTGAGTATTACATACTTCAGGACAGCAGCTACGGAAACCCTACTGAAGTATAAGTAAAACAACAAAAAACCAAAACCAAAACAAACAAACAAAAAAAACACACAAAAAAAAAAAAACACAAAAAAAACCCACACAAAAAACTGTGAGCTTGCAACTTGCCAGACTTGATGAAGCGGAGAAAACGGCAAGAGTTCAAGTCCAGCATGCTCCCGGCCAGGTTTGCAGGCAGGCTCAGTGCATTCAAACAAACTTGGGACAGCAGGGAGTTAATGTCCTCTTTAATCAGCCCACGCCTGACCAGCACGTGTGCCAAGACGGAAAGGAAGAATGGCCACTTTGATCACCGCTTGGATTGTGGAATGCGCTTCTCATATTCCCTAGCTGGGGCCCTTAAATTATCATTTCAATGAATTCTAAGCACTTTCTATGAAATTATTTATTAGTTTATGCATTTCTTAGGCCAGGTGTTTTATGTTAGGTCATTGTCGAGATTGACTACAGTTCATGGCAGGAATTTTGCCTTTCCTCGTGATATCGATATACAAAGAGCCATCTATTTACAGAAGTATTTATTAAGAGGCTCATAGTGATCTTTATCATCACACTACTTAAGAATTATTGGGTAGACCTTCACCGGGTATTTTATACTACCTTTACTTTAATCACCTCTATACCAACACTGCTATTTGTTTATTATATTTTCTTGAACTCCCGTTTCCCTAGAAATTATAGAATGTGGCTGATCTTAGCATTCTGACCTAATTTTCATCCTGAGACTGTGTTACTTTAATATGAATGTTTAAACTGAAATATCATCATTACTGAAGTTTTAGCCAAAAAAAATATTTTCTTGTGAAAACAAAACTAAATCAGTCTAATGTCTTGATTAATTTCCTGCATTCAGAATTAATCCAATTCCATTGTTTATTTTATCATTTTTACCTGTTATTTTGGTTTGCATCATTCTCTCTTATGTGACTATTTTAAACAAGACTTGTTTTATCAATCAGTCTTGTGTCTGAATAGTAGCTTGCAGTTGTGAACTTTTATATCTATTCACTCAATTAAGTCTGATTTTCTGAGTAAAATTATGTAAATTTTTATGACAAGAATACTCAAGATTTAACTCTTCCCCCAATAACCAGTATCATAGAATTTTAGACTTTAGTGTTAATGTTTATCAATAATATTCATTATTAGACAAAGAGCAATAGTTTCCATTTCTAACTTTAAGCCAAGAGTGTGACTAGGGCAACACGAAGGCTCTAGGTACCTGACAAGGTCAAAATGACCTTAGGATGAAAATATCCTCATTCTAGATCAATTAACTCTAAGGGTTATTTGCAAGCCTGCTCTGGAAGTCTTTGTGCTCTTTGTGGAACATTACGACATCTGCCTAATTTTGTGCTGAATCACATACACTGTTATACTACATCCCATTACCAGCAAGCAGTAATAAGCATCAAAGCTACCGAAGTACCGTCAGTGAGAAAAACTGCGAATTGAAAAAAAGTATATCCAATAATTCAATTTGTTCTCAATTTGTTCTGCATAATGGTACGAAGCACACATTCTGCAATATTAGGAGCTGAAGAGCTTAACCCAGCAGTAAAGCGCCAAGTACCAGTGAACCAGCCTTTGGACCTTCAGACAAAATTTATGGGATGTGGAGCTGGAGACCCAAAGGCTGGAGGGAGTTCACCTTGGAAGAGAAGAAGCCAGCGACACCTCTCGGAGAACCGAAGAACAAAAAATAGCCCAGGGAGGCTAGGAGATTCTTTTTAGGCCGCTTGGCTATCAAGTGGCAGAAATAAGATGTGAATTCAGCCCAGCCCAGTGTTCTTTCAGAAGAGCTTGATCATTAAGCTCTTGGGATGCGGCAAATGCCAAGGGATCTGAAAGCCCAAAAGAGAATAGAGGGTATGTCTGCTGCTTGTTTCAGATTCTTCGTGCACTGAAACAATCAGTGCATACCTTCTCTTCCACAACCGTTGGGCTACGTGTTCGGAAGACTGGAGGAGAAGCTCCCTACACCGACTGAGACTGGAAGGCCTTGGACATTGTGGGAAAAAACATCTTCCTATTTTTAGCTCAGGGTCATGATGAAAGAAGAGCCTTGGAGAATCGCGGATTTGGAGATGAGTAGATCTTACTTCTTGCAGGCCTGAAGCATCTGATTATCTTATGCTAGTCTTCACCTGAATCATTTAACTACCAAGGGCAGTCTATACTCTTTTGGATGGGACAGGTATCTAGGGATCCTGAATCTTACACCAGAGAGGCTCAGTCTCCAGGCTGAAAAGTTCCTATTGAATTGCAGGACTTGGAATATCTGTACCTTGTTTCTGGCTGGTAGCACTTCTTCCTTTTGCTCTTTCCAAAGAATTAACAACCTATTTTACAGATGGTTCAATTATATTCATTTTAAAAACCCTTCTCAAACATTCATCCATATGCTTTGTAACTTGATCAGGTTCTATTTTGGTCCTGCTTCCTTCTACTCTTGAAAGACCCAGTAAAGAGAAACGTTAGGAACTGAAACCAAATGAATTTTTATTTGCTTTATAAGCTTATACGCACCTATAACCCATCATAAGTGAACTTAAAACTACGGTGTATGAAGAGCTTTCCTCTACTCCCTATTTTGTACCGATGTGTTCCTTTCCCTTCCCTCAAGTTTAGCATCTAGTGGCCTGAAAGTCTTCCCAAAGTACATTCTATCTTTCTTCAGAAATGTTCAGGTCCAGCATAATAAGGAAAGCACTTAGCTATTTCTTTGTTGCTGGGTTGTTTTTTTTTTAATTTTTTTAAATTTGTTTTTTGTACTACGATTTGAGGCCTGACAGGTTTTAGGCTCTTCGAAATGGTGAACAAAACTACCATAAATACTCCATTAACTGAGACAGAAGCCACCCAGGTTGCAGAGAGCTGTGCAGTGGCCTCTGACTAAAAGGCAGGCATTAAAGCGAGCCACCACTCGCCTGCCACCTCTAATGTGTTATTTCATACATCACTATTAAGTAGGCATGGCTGACCTGGAGCTCTCGGTCCCCGTCCTCTTCAAGCTGTTGGGGTTGCGGATGAGTTTGTCTAACATGTTGACAATCTGGCCAAATTTCGGCCTATCACTTCTCTCCTTCTGCCAGCAGTCTAGCATCAGCTGATGGAGGGCGATGGGGCAGTCCATTGGAGGAGGTAGCCGGTAGCCTTCCTCAATGGCTTTAATCACCTATCAGAGAGAACCAAACAGTATGTTAAGCTGCCAGGGAAGCTGCGGTCAGTGGTCCATCCTCCTGACCCGCAAGTTCCCCCATACGTTCAGCTGCCGGCAAGCTTGAGCATGGGAACAGCACCAACTTCTTCGCAGAAGCCAAAGCTGGACCTGAGTATTGCTGACAACAGGACAGGGAAGCCAGCTGTGGCTCTGCCCTGTTCTCAGATGACAGGCAATCCCAATGTGAAATTCTAAAGTGAAGATTCATCAGTGTCCCGAAGTGGTTAGAACACAATCAGACCAACAACCTGGTGTTGGGCTGGCTCTCAGAGATCACATCGTGACCACCCTCCTTCTTCTGCTATCCAGCATCTCTAAGCCCTCCTAACAAAAGAGACTCTGGCCTACTGTTCAAGACTTTCCTTAAGAAGCACTAATAGTTGCATCCAAAATGGAAGTCTCTTTGCATCATTTTAAGTCTGTCCTCTTGCTCAGACAGCTCTTGAGTCAAAATAGGAGCCCACCTTCCAGACCTCCCAATCCAGAAGACACTCCCTCTCTCTAAAACAGCACTGTCCTCAAACCCTCCAGATAGCCAACTATTTTTCCTTTTGGAAGACCAAAATACACCAAGATACCAGTTCTACATTACATTTGTGGGTCTTAGTTGGCTGGCAGTTGGCCAGTTAACAGTTAACAGTTAAAAAGTGTTACTAAGTAGATTTAAAAAAAGTAGTAGCAAAGAAAATTAAAAAAATTCTTTTAGAGCACTGATATTTTGAAGGGGACCTTTCCACATCTAAGGAAAAAGTTATAATGGTAGATGGTCATTATCTTATTGCCCAGAGTTCTCCCTGCCTAACTATGACATAAGTAAACTATTCAACAGCCTTTCTTCTAATTCAAATTCTTTGAATCTGTCTTCACAGGTACGACAGTATTTTTCTTATTGGCATTTTGCTAAGCCCCTCATCTTTAAGGTATAGCCCCCAGTAATGTAATATTATATTACATCATGCCAAACTTAAGGAGGGGAATTATTTCGTAATTTCTTGGCTACACATTGGCATTATTTATGTGAATCCTATGAAACTCTAGAAGTCTTTTTATTTGTTTGGAGATTTTTAAAGAAGTTTTATTTGTTTTAAATCAGTTATTAATTATTTATTTTAATTTATTTGTGTGTGTGTGTGTGTGTGTGTGTGTGTGTGTGTTTACTCTACCCAAATGAGTAGCTGCTAAGGAAACAACCAGAACTATAGCCATCTCAATGACCACGTTGGATTCACCCTGCAGTGGTGTTTATTTACTGCTCCATAACTGGCCTTCAACAGAAAACAGTTAATTCCACGGGGTCCCGTTTCTACATATCAGTATGACTATTGTCTATGTAGCTGGCACACAGTTTGACAATCCTCTTGTGATTTATTAAGCCCTCTGATCCTTTTTCTCCCGTGTATTTTTGCCAACATCCTGTTGTATTAGTATTATTTACTACTCCTTCTAAAGTAGACTTCTATATGCTATCTTACTAAACATTATTCTCTTTATTTCTGGCAATTACATTAAGTCAGTTTGATCTTCTGACTTTCTTTTATCTTTCCAGGTGCACGGTGTTGACTCTAGACTTGATGAAAACATTTTACATTGAATTGATGAGAATGAGAGAAATATTGGGCTAACGCCAGGATAATACAATTTGTTATAAACCCTCAGACTGCTTAATACTCTTTCATTAGCTCCCTATCCACTGCCAGCTTGGAAGATGGCTTGTGGGTTAACAAAGCATATTTTCTCAGTTTACTGCTGAATGTTTTGGGGGGGCTAAAGAGTAAAACAAACAAAAAACTTGGTAAGTTTGCCATATTTTCAACAGTTATTTTGACTCTATTCACCATATGCCAAATGAATTCTACTCATGAAAGTAATTTCCCAGTTACATTTCCTATTGAGAACCCAACAGAGACAAATGCATGGGAATGACAGATTGATATTATTTGCGGGAGAGAGACGGCTTCAGATGTTCTTCCGTGGAGAAAACCAGACCACTGAAAGTTCGAAACAATAAAAAATATGTTAACGTAATATAGAAACTGTCAAAACTATCAGCCTGAAAATACTTAGGGCAGGAAAATGGACCAGAATCTTCAGATTTGCTGCTCTTCTGAGCATTTGGCCACGACTGCCAACTGAAGTTGAGTTTAAGTATTTAATCATTAAAAGAGTAACTGTATGCGCTACTTGCTCATTTTGGCTGTTCTGGTCCTTCTGCAAAGTCTCTCATCTGAAACCAAATGTTGCTACAAGGTAGGTACTGGAAGGTGTCTGTAGCACAATTACATCAAACAATACATTACACACCACTCACATCTCTAGTTTTTCCAGCCTGCAATTACCTATCAGTTATGCTAGTTGCTGGCTTTCTTCCTATCTGCTATGAACCTTTCTTTATAACTTTCAGATAACACAATGTCAACACGATCATTCCTCTTAATCTGGTTAGCGAATTCTTTTTGCCCCAGAGCTGTGGGCTGCATTAGCTTCTCTGTTGCTCTGAACATTCTTTTATTGATAAGGCAACCAGGATCCTATTTCTTGAGTTCTTCGTTTAATAGCCAAGGCTTTGCAACTTCTTGTTATTTCAAGACAAAGCAGATGGGCAGGTAGCATTTCACATCGGAGAGAATTTTTTAAAAAAAGACTTTTTCTCAAACTATAATTTTTATTGATAAATCGAGTGCCAAGACTTTGTAAGCACTGTATGCTAATATTTTACTTCACACATATAACTAACAAGTGTTCTAGGAAGACCCTTTGGTCCAAGATTTTTTTTTCCCCTTCCTCTTTCTCACTGGAGATGTTTGTAATTAAATTCTATTACTCTGGAATCTTATTAGTGTCATTATTGAATGCTTTTCTGAAATTGCAGGCATTGTGGATACTCCCTTACGAAGTAGTCCAGATGGTACATTTAAAGGGATGTGCATAATTTACAAAGGGTCATTGAGTGAAGCTTTATTTTAGAGTCCTCAAGGGGCAAGCTCTAATTACAACTATGCCAGCTTTAAAATATTCACTAGTTCTCTTCAAAGAAACCCTCGGTGTCAATTTTTTCACAGGTGAAATTTGTGTTTTTCATATATACTTTATTTTCTTAGATATCAAAGTGGAATTTTGTTGTGGATTGGAGCATTAATCATGTAAATATATGTTCCTTATACCCCACCTCTCCATCTATCTATAAATCTATCACGTCGGCCTTCCACACTGTCCCCATTTAGGCGATGTAATTTCGGTCCTTGAAATCCATGACTGTGAGGTTTAACTAGATTACTACACACATTTGTATTGAGAAATGTAATGAGAATCTTGAGTTTCATGTATCATTTCAAGCTCCGGCCTCACTCCATCATACACTGATGCAATCCTTCCTGAATCTCAATGCAGAGACATATATTTCAGAACATAAAGACTCACGTCTTGATTGGACATATCCCAATAGGGTCTCTCTCCATATGACATAACTTCCCACATAACGATTCCATAGCTCCATACATCACTCGCTGACGTGAATTTACGATAGGCGATTGCTTCTGGCGCAGTCCACCGGATAGGAATCTTGCCACCCTGTGAACATTCGAGCCATAAGTTATTCCCTAAGTACATCACTGATGTGCCATTTTAGTCCCTGAATGTTCTTACTGTTTGCCAAGTGGGACAACAGCATTCCTGAGATAGCTCTCCAGACAATAATATGAGACTTGTTTGTTTTAACTAGTCTTCTACGTTGAGACACTTCTCGTGTGTTTTCTTTAGTCACAGGGAAGTGAACAAGTAACCTGTTTAATTATTTTTGAAAAAGCCTAACTATTATCTGAGCTCTGCTTCAGGCAATATTGGAGGAGAAAGGAAATTGCAGGATTTATAAAATGCATATGTTACTATGGTATATCTATGGGCATGTAGCTGAGGCTCACTTTGACTTCTTGCTGAATTCTTTTGGCCAGCAGCACAACGGCGATATTTAATATTGTTTCTGAAATCATGAACTAAGGAAGTTAAGTATGAAACTTTCTATCCTCCACACTGCTATCCTACTTTTATATAGCATGACAAAGGTGCTTAACATGGCTAGAAGATAATACATAACATTACATAGGCTCTTAGAGGGTGCCAAGTACCAGATGCTAAAG
>NW_027536464.1:6778868-6783462 GCF_008692635.1 Crocuta crocuta
GAGGTGACCTGCAAACATGGCAAAAGAACCGAATATTACCCAGGAAATGTTAAAATTGCTGCTTGTTTTTATTTTCATTGCCTCAAATGTCTATTGTTTGGTTATGTTTACATGAAAGGTGTTTTTAATTGAGTTTCAAATTTCCTAAGGCTCCATCTGGGGAAATTAATACAACTTGAATTCAGACCTGTAAGCTGTTCAAGAGAATATCATTTGAAGGCTTGTTTTACTACGGCTACTAAGCAAGACAATAAATAGTACTAGAAATTACATTGATACACTGCAGTTTACTCTGAAAACCCAGTGTGATACATTTCTACTTGTTCCATACAGAAGGACACTTGTGCTGCCTTCCACTTTCCGTAACTATTTGGCTAAGGTTTAATCTATGTAAATGTATCATTCTAGAAGCCCCTTTAACTTTCCTCTCCAAACACTGGGGAAAAAATACAAGATCTTTAGCATTCACAAAGATGCATCCTTTCCGACATGAATGGACTTAGAATTCAAAAGTGGATACATGTGTAAGAATCAAAACTAGAGCCAAAGCCATTGAACACTACAAGGAAAAGAAAAAACAACCCACCCACCACCAACCAACCAACCAAACAAAAACAATGCTTAGGACTGTAAATGCAAAATGAGCATCAAAGGAGGAAAATGGACGGTAACTATCTGCTTTCTGTTGATTTCAGCAGTGCCAGCCTTAATGGCCAAAAACTTTTAGGATTCTGTTTATTCCATTAGTATCTTATATTCAGATTGTCCAGCTAAGATAGTAGAGCCATTAACTGTAGACTGATAACTCTTAACTGTGCCCTAATCCGGCTTATCTACCAGGAGTAAAATGAAGGCCATTAAATTTGAAAAATCCTTGCACAGTGTAAATGATTTATAATTCCTGTATACACACCCTCAGACTCAGTGGCCAACCAACTAGAAACATTGCTCTGTCTTGTTTAAAATAAGAAAACTTTTTAGTAATAGAAAAGAACCAAATAGAAAATCTAAAACAGGAAGGAAGGAAGGAGGGAAGGAAGGAAGGAAAAGAAGAAAAATTAAGTGTAAAAAAATACAATAATTAGTAAAACTCTAGCTTGTAGTTTTTAAAGTAGTCACACATCTTAAGGCACTTTAAAAATCTCTCTCAGAAATACGGCTTAAAAATGAAAGCATGGAGATGAAGAGGTTCTGAAGAATGAGGAAACTTAGAAAATCACAAAGGGCTTAAACATCAAAGTGAGAAAAGAGGAACAGTTACATCAGAGTCAAAGCCCGGAGGTCACAAATCCTCCTTACCCTGGTGGTATAAGCTGCTTCCGGATCATCCTCAAGTACTCGGGACATGCCAAAATCAGACACTTTGCAGACCAAGTTGCTATTTACCAGAATGTTCCGTGCAGCCAGATCTCGGTGCACATAGCTCATATCTGATAAATACTTCATCCCAGACCCGATGCCACGAAGCATGCCCACCAGCTGAATGACAGTAAATCTGCCATCGTTCTTCTGCATAGGAAAGGAATGAAGAAAAACCTAATTAGCATTAGGCCAAATTAATTTGCACCAAAGCATTTATTACTTGGATCTTTTTTGATTTCTGTACAAAGTATGCAATGAAACGCAACACTATTTCCGGACCTTTCTGACCAAAGTCACTAATTCACTAGTAGAGTGTATCCTAAGGACTGGGTTTGCTTCCTGCGGTAGATGGAAATTATCCAATTGTAATGAATCTATGGCTCAAACAGCCCCACAATGCAAGAATAAATCAAATACCACCCTCATTGCACATGGATTATTTAATAGCCTTTAAAAATCACATCATTCTCTATTTCTCCTCTTCTTCCCTTGCCCCGTTAAAAGATTCCATGAATACAACTAGACAGAATGGACATAAGGAGTCCGTTAGAGTTTTCTAAATACCAACATTCTTGGGTTTAATATAAAGTAGTCACGTACCCTGAGGAATGCATCCAAGGAGCCATTCTCCATGTACTCTGTTATGATCATTACTGGTTTACCTAGAGTTTTCAGAAAGAAAAACACAAACCCTTGATGAGCACTGCAGTTAATGAGATAAAAATGGGCTGTGCACAATTTTACTGCCAAGACACCTGTCTTGTGCGATCTAATTTAATTAAAACAAGCCAAGCTTATGCCTCAGCTGTGGGGAGCTAGGAATGAAATATTAAGAGGACGGGTACGTTTAAATTCCATCTGGAAGGTTAACCCTTTGGGTGGCTTGTTGACAAGGTCTTTAACTAAAGTGGCCTCCGGTATCCAGGGAGCACATGAATGGATAATTGCTCTCTCAAGCAAAAGGGGAGGGAGATAAACGGGCAGACCTGCGTAAAGGAGAAAAAAAAATCTTTAGGATAATTAATTTATTTTGTCCCCAGAAGAGCCACTTGTGTCATGCTAAAGGAATCAATGGGCAGAGAAACTTTTTTACTTATTTAGAGAAACCCAAGGTTCTGGGAGCAGTAACTGAACAGGACATTTCATTACTCAGACACATCTTAAAGCTCAAGAATGTGCAATATTAACCCTGCCCCCACCCCCTTACTCACATCCGGAGATATGTCCTTTCTTTTCCCTTTCCTATCTATAAAAAAAGTTAGCCTATTTGCTCCTTTAAGCGGACAGCTTCAGCAACAGCAAACAACAAAAATCAGAGAAAAGTTTCAGGAAATTTTTTCATCAGAGACACCAGGTTAGTTCAGTACTAGAAATTCTTGCTCCCCCCTCACCTGTTTTTTGTTTTTGTTTTTGTTTTTTTTTTTTGAAGCAAAGAGAAAAAAAATGATTTTAAGGTTTGGGAGGAGAGGGGGAAACAATAGTTTTATTTTACTTTAGTTTTCTTTCTGAGGAACTTAGGAAAGAAGGACCATTCTTTAGTTTCTTAATGGCTGACAATGGACCCAAGATCTGAACCTCCTTCTATTTAAGTGGTTATTTGTGGGAGGGAAATGGGGTGAGGATGTAAATCCTCATTATTTTATAAGGGAAATGTTAAAGCAAAGAGAATATAAAAGATTCCCTGCGAGGAAAACAAAATGCTAGTTGGATAAATCAAAAATATTCACTTTCACTGCTGTACTTGTGGACTGTTCAGACTCAGATATTCAGTCAGGGAAAATGGACTGGGGTCGGTCACTGCTGAAAAGTTCCTATAATTATCCTAAAAGAATAACTTTCTCACCCAGAATAGTCTCTGTTCTGATGCGGGGAAATGTCTTTATTTCAGAGGCAAACATTAGAAAAGAACAGAAATTTTCAATCTCAAGATAGTCCGAGTTACCATCTTTTAAAATCATCTATTTATTTATTTTTAATGTTTTTATTTTAAAGTTTACTTACTTATTTTGAGAGTGAGACAGAAGGGAGAAGGGGCAGGGAAAGAGGGAGAGAGAGAGAGAGAGAATCCCCTGCAAGTTCCTCACAATGCAGAGCCTGATGGGCTCATAACTCACCAACCCTGAGATCATGACCTGAGACGAAACCGAGTCATCCAGGAAACCCAATCTATTTTTTTAAATTGTGTTTGTGGTGTCATGTCTAAGGAATCTTTCTGAGGCAAAAGTTTTGAATGAGGAAACAATAACATGCAGAATTTATTTTCAGGGATGAATGGAAGCTGGCAGAAAAAGCGAAGTTGTGGGGTAGATCAAAGGGTGAGGAAAACCAATTCTGGTCTTTCCCGTCGGCTGGAGGGGGTAGTCTCTGTACACCTTTTCTGTCTTCCCTCAATATAATAAATAGAAAGCTCTTTGATTTATTAATTTCATTTAATTTTATAAATTATTAAATAAATTTGTAATAAATTAATTTTATGAATTTACTCTGGCAGAGAGAAAGAGAGAGAGAGAGAGAGAGAGAGAGAGAGAGAGAATGGTTGTTGTGGGAAGAGAGAGAGAGAGAATCCCAAGCAGGTTCTGCCCTTGAACCTGGTGTGGGGCTCGATCTCACAAGCCCTGAGGTCATGACCTGAGCCGAAATCAAGAGTCGCTGCCTAACTCACTGGGCCACGCAGGTGCCCTGAAGCTCTTTGTTTCAGTTTCATTTACCCTCTACCTCTGTGGCCACAGACAGAACAGATGCATCTAAATGAGCTATAATTAACCCAACTCAATCAAAAGATACTTTGTCAACCAATGAGAAAAGTGGACTCTCTTGCATTAACACCCACTTCTATTTCACCAGATCACTCTGGAGGTGTAGACAAGAGAGTAGAAGATCCAAAAGAAAGGGGGGAGGTGGTGGAGAGAAGGTATCATCTCCCCATCAGTTTAAAAAGTTATTCAAGTAACTGCTGGTCATGAATTCACACGGTTCCACATCACCTTTGTGCCCTCACACCTCCCTCCTCTGACTGTTGGCAGGTCTTCACGATTTTTCTACATTCCTTCTTCTGTTTGTTAAAAGTATCCATTTGTCAGCATCTTTATAGGCTCTCCAAGAGAAATAAAGATGAATGTCTCCATAAGCAGAGGCACTTATAAAAAGGGGCTCAGCTGGCCTCAAAGATGGGAGGTAGCTCCTCCCCTGGAAAAGGCAGGGATGCGGTGGGGGTGGGGGGGTGGAGTGGGGG
>NW_027536464.1:6783575-6817199 GCF_008692635.1 Crocuta crocuta
CGGTGGGGGTGGGGGGGGGGAGTGGGGGGAGGGGACAATTCCTCTGGTGGAAATTTTAAATCATTTTAATTCAGTGACAACTGCATTATGCAAATGCATCCAGTCGTTTATAACAGTTACAGCTGTAACAGCTATGGGTTTTAGAGGCGCGGTGGGACTTTAATACAAAGATCCCCTGTTTCTTTTCTCTTCTGCAGAGGTGCTATGAAAATCACTGTCTGCAGCAGGAAAAACACCCCAAGCTGAACAGAGCCTCCTTTTGAGAAACTGGACCTGCAGAAGTATTTAAACCGAATGTTATCTTTCAATTAAAGTAGCGAAGGGCTCTGGGCAGCCCCGAAGGCCACGGGCAACAGAAAAATATCCTGTCTGTAAAACTAATCTTAAAAAGCAAAGAGAGGTATTCTATGCTAATTATAGCCTTCGCCTTAGGTGGAAAATTATATACCCTTAGCACCAAGGTTCCGCTTTTGAAAGGATTCTGATGATGGGGAAAGGTGTACTTCTTAAGACATAATATTACCACTGAACACTTAGGGAAGTTTTCTGTTGTTTACATTTGCCAAGCATTATGCTAAACACGGGAAGTGTTTCATCCAAAATAGCCTTCTATGGCAAGTTCTGTTTTTATCTCTATTTTATAGATGAGGAAACTGAAAGCTTGAGCAACTAACTGGTCAAGACCACATGCTTTCTGGGCCGTGGCGCTGACATGCAAGTCTTTGGTCCATGGGCCGAGGGTCCGGGGTGCAGGAGACAAAGCTTTGGCTTACCTCTCAGATCTTTAGAAATTCAAGCTCATGGGGCCCACCCTACCTGAGGAATTAAACCTGAGGATGAGGTCCAGGAAACTGTTTTGACAAGTTTCCCAGAATTCTGATGTATGTTTCAGCTTGAGGACCGCTGAATGAATGTAGACTCTCTCTCACTTTTTAGGAACCTCCTTATCGTCTCTTCTTGAAAGGTTTTCTAATCTTGTGTCTCACTTTCCGTTCCGCCCCAGAACTGATGTCCAAAGTTTACTCTTTTAACCTACGCTTCTCTTCCCATGGCCCCCTTTTACCCACTCTGCACGTGTTCCCTGAGGATGCTTTTCACAGGCACCCTGAACTAAGTGAGAGGAACCTTGGCCTTCCAAGAGACATAGCCCGGAGCTTATAAGATCTTTGACTTGTAGTAAAGCAGTAGGTACTGTGGCTGCTGGAACAGAGCCACCTTCAGTAGTAACCGCTTCAGCTGCACTGTCCATGCGGTGCTTTATAAATGGGTCTTAGCCAGCCTTACAGATGTATTCAGGGTTTGCTTCACAAAGTGCATCTGTTGAGCTGTGTCGTATTTTAACTGAAGCGTGGTTCACAGGCTCAGCAAATGCTAATGGGCTAAAAAAGGAAGGTTCAACCAGGTGTTACTGTAAATAGGTGCTGAACAGCAAAGGCCATAAATCAGGCAGAGCAGACAAGCAAATCCCCCAATATAATAAAGATTTCCAAGATGCACTCCCTGCATCTGGAACCGAAGCTTCAAGCACGAGGTGTGGTGAGCTTTTGTTGTGTTTTATATGAAGAGTACTTAAATTTTATTTTGCTTACCATCTGCTTGCGCCTACCCTGTGACAATCAGTTTGGTCTAGCAAAGGTTTGAAAGATGGCAAGGCATACCGAAAATCTGCAATATTAATTTCCCTAAAATCTCACACAAGCTGCCTTGGAAATAGGGTATCAGCCTAAACCATAGACCCATTGAGAGCTGACTACAAGATTAATGACTTGTCCTGCACTGATTTCCTCCTATTAGCAATCAGTGGGTCTGCTCCATCTGTCATTTCCCTGGAAAGAAAATGTGTGTTTAATTTGCCAGTAACTTCTAACTTGGCTTTGTAAAAGGAGCGCCCCACGTACATTTGGTGACAACGCCTTCCAAGTGAATTATATTCGGGTGGTCAAACTGTCCCATGATGCTGGCCTCACTCAGGAAGTCTCTCCTCTGTTTATCTGTATAACCAGCTTTCAGCGTCTTGATGGCCACACAGATCTCTCTCTTGCCAGGCACTTTAAGACGCCCACTGCATACTTCACCGAATTCACCTTTGGGAGAGAAAACGAATCAACTATGGACCAGAAACACATTCAAGATGAGAGAGTAATAGCTGACATTTGCTGAGTGCTACTTACATGCCAGGCACTGTGCTAATGTTTTACAAGGATCAAGGAAACTTCATGTACACAGATGTTTACATATATACTGTACATACGATAGTCATACACATTTGTGTAATCCGCATATGTATATTTAATATCCACAAAGAAAAGAGGCTTATTAGAGAGACACTCAGACACCTACCAACTCCTATGACTTTTTCAATCTTGATGCAGGATGCGTCAATTTCTTTGGCAAATTCTCGAACAGCTTGGTTGGGATCTTCATAGGTAAAGGGGTCCACGTAAGTTCGAACACCTAAGTAATAAACACATGATAGGTTGGCAGAGCACTTCCCAGAAACCGCTAATGAACTTAAGTTGTCTGTGTCTAAAAATACTTAGCAGAGGAAGTTTCCTTAGCATGACAAACATACTTAGCAACAGACATACAAAAATGTTTAAATTCTTGCTCTGGTTTTCGTTAGTGGGTAAACAAAGAGTTGTTAGCTACTTAAGAAGCTGCAGCTCTACTGACTTCCTGGAATGTCTTCACACTTCAAGGATGAAATTTGAAAAACAACCCATCCCACGGAGGAAAAGAGAGTCTCTACAAGAAAATTTGGACTATGTTAGCTGAATATCTTTGTGCAAATCGGTTGTTCGTGTCCCACCCACTGTCTGCGGCTATACTTTCTTAGGGAGAATAATGGAACTTTCTTTCTTGACCGGCCAGGTCTACACGGTGCCCAATATCTGGACCGATTAAGAGCGTGACCAATAATTAACAAATGAAGATTAAAGCTAGGTTAAAATAGATTAGAGGGATAATAGCAACTAGCTAACTGGGGAATATAAACTCTGTATTGGACTTCCACTTTTATTCTACTTTGGAAAGAAGGTGTTATAAGACACTGAAGGTCGCCTGAAGCCTTCAGCTGGAGAAAATGTTGCAGCCTAATTGTGAATGGTTTGAATATCAGAAAGTGTCATTCACCCAGACCCCACAGACAGCTCGCAGCCTAAACTCAGAACATCCCAGAGATGCCTGGGACAAGAAGTGTCAGTAATTACTGGGAGCTCTCCTTTCCTTGCTGGCGCTCCTAGGGCTTTGGAGCACAGAAAGCGTATAGGGCACTGGCTGGCCTAACCACCTTGATTTTCCAGAACTATCAGTCTTGTCTTCATCATCGCATTATATTTAAAAAAAAAAAAAGTCACATTTGCTTTTAAAAATATATATCGCATGCAAGTTCTAAGACGATGGTTTTAGAAAAAAAATAAGGTGACTAAATGGAAGGTTATCAGACATTCCATAGCCTTTATGATTTATGTGCTGTAGCCAAGAAAATCTTTCTCAAGATGATTCTTCCTACCTCTAGTCTCTCTCTTCCTTCTACCTCCTGGTGCTGTCCAATAAGGTGGCTATTAGCTACACCTTGCTACTTCAACGTAAGTTACTTAAAATCAAATAAATTAAAATTTTACTTCCTCATTCACACTTGCTACTTTTCAAGTATTCACTATTTTCAATAGTGCACGTGGCTATTGGCTAATGTATTAGACAGGGCAGAGAACAATGCCATCATCTCAAAGCATTCTATTGGACATTAAGAATCTTCTACCTCACTCACGTCATTCTAGGGCCAGTTCTTGGAATCTGTTCTTCGACCCTCAAATAACCAGAATGCACTAAAGAGATATTAGTAAGCCTGAATGCCACAGCACATATTTCTGGGGCTGGAGCGATTACTGTTCATTCCTTGTTCTTGTCCTCTCCAAAAATTGTATCTTACAAGATGAGAAAAATTGCTCCCTGTTAAGCCTTGCCACCCAGCGACAAAAATGAGTCAGCAAGACCAAAGCTTTTTCAGGGTGGAAAATAAAATAAGGAGTAAGAATTGAAAGGAAATTTCCCCAACCCCCATCTTTAACCTCACTTGAAACAATCCCAAATCACTTAGTTCAGCTGGATACCTGAGGTACATTATTTAGATAACTCTATGAAAGAATTATAATATTGATCGCCACATGAACTTAATTTAGGCATTTCTAAACTAAAAACATGAGACGTAAGAAAAAGAAAACCATTCTTAACCCAATTTTGTACCTTGATTCAAATGTTTCTCTTCATCTGCTTCTTGTTTAGCTTTACTGTATTTACTCCGTCTATTAAAAATTAAAAACAAAAACAAAAAAAAACCCACAATTATTTTCAAAAGTTGTAAGCCACAAGGTAAGTTCTTTGCTATCATACTATATACAAGTCAGGCAAAGAAATATACTGTGCACATTTCACAGATGAGGAAACTGAGGTTTATGGACAGTGAAATAAAAAGGTGAAAAACGGTTTCAAACAATTAGTCAAAACTGATCGTGAGTCTGCTCCTTTTTTTTTTCTTTTTTTTTTTTTTTTAGAGAGAGAGAGAGAGAGAGAGATCATTAGTGGGGGAGAGGAGAGAGACAATCTTAAGCAGGCTCCATGGTGGGCCTGGAGCCCTAAGCAGGCCTTGATCTCACCACTGTGAGATCATGACCTGAACCAAAATCAAGAGCTGGACATTTAACCAACTGAGCTATGCAGGTGTCCCCAGAGTCTGCTCCTACTCACAATGTTAAACTAAGGTGATAAAGCAAATATTTTATAATATAATTTCAAATCTCTAGAATCAATTTATCTGATTGAAGATCGCTTATAAGTTTATTGGCTAGTTCTCCCATACATATTCTGAAGTAAAATAAGTTTCCACAGGTGAATTGTGCATAAATCAAATCGCAATAATGTTCAGTATGTGATAACAGTAAATCCTATTGCTACAACCACAAAAACCACTACCACAAAAAACTCATTATTATATGATATTCTTAAAACAATAGTTTTGTGGTCATTGGTTTCAGCTGCTGCTTACAAACTCCTGAATTATTAATGAAAATTTAAAAGGTAAATATTTGCTTTTTACTGGATTACGTTCCTTAAGAGTTTATAGAAAACTCGAAAGAGTAAAAATGAGAAGTTTCCATTGGTGGCAGAATTCTCTTTCCAAAAAAATGGTGTACGGCATCACAATTGGTATTCTGCTCTAAATGTCCTGAAGAAATGAGCTTTGGGCATTATAAAAGTCTTGAGACTCGAAAATCATGAATACATATAAATCTTAAATCAATAATTTTGATACATTATATATGCATGCATGTGTGTATATATTTTGTAATATGTGTATGTATGTATGTGCATACAACTTAAATGAATAAAAAAAGTCAACTCCGTTGGTACTACAGATTTCTAAAGGTTGGGGGAAGATGAGGCCAAGTAAGTGAATAAAATGTGTACATTTGTGTTTCTGTCCAAAATGTAAAGTTCACTGGAGTCCATTGGAGTTTATAATCATCTCCTATTTTCTAGGAATTTTAAAGACAGAGTAAGTCCAAATTCATACAGAAACTGAGGCTCCCAAGGCTGCAGAGCATCTTGGCAGTGAGGTCCTATCAGAGCCTGGAAACCTGAACCCCTGAACTTTGAACCAGTTGGAAGGGTGGGATGATCCTGTAAAAGAGAGAAAAGCAGAGAACCTAATGGGGCCGCGCTCGGCAACCAGAGAAGCAGTCCCATCATGGTCCCCCTATCAGCTCTCGATTGTCTAGCAGGTGGGAGCCAGCTCTGGGATCAGGCCCTCAGAGCCTGCAGCCTGCAAATTATACCACCTTTCACTTGTGCGCTGCTGCATTTCACTTTTCAGAACGTTCCGGACACATTATCATCCCCTCCCATAGCTGTTTACAAAGCAGGAGCCAACTTGGTAAACAGAGACCTCAGTCACTGGAGTTAACTGCCAAGTGTGTGGAATTCTTTCATTTTTACTTTGCTTTTAACTTTTTAAGGAGCCATCAAGTCTATTACTGAATCGCATCTTCACAACAACCCCAGGGAGGTAGTTACGCAGAGAGCACATGGGGCAAGCAGCTCACCCACGACCCTCTTAACAAGTACAGGAGTGTGCTGATGGCCCAATATCAGTAAATCCACTTATGTTGGATTCCACTGCTTTGAAAATGCATTGCTTCATCAAGGAAACTCAACACGTTGAAATGTCCTAAAACCAGGCATTTGGATGAGAGATGTAGTCCCCTCCACCGCCCCCTCACCCCCTTCTCGTTTTAAAGGAAACAGAAGACTGTTAGGTCAGGGACTATGAAAACAAGATTTTATGTCAGGGAAACGCGTGGCGAGATCCCAGGGGTGTGATAGGGTCCTGCCAGCCTGAGCGATTGGATCTTATCAGAGTTCCTAAAAGCATTATCTAAAATTACAAGTATATCTCTTGAACCACTTTAGATTTCCAATACTGATTTGAATGTCTTTCCTTTAAAGAAGCAAAACAATGCATAGAGCAGGAGAGCTTTGGTACCAACTTTAAATTGCCAGTGAGTTCGTTAAAAAGACCCTGGAATATCCCAGTAGAAACAAGGGCCTCAAGCTGCCCAGGAGTGCAGTTATCTGTTTTACATCAAGCACATCCATTAAATTATGTGCAAAGCCAGAGGAAATGCAAAATGGCAGGGATCATTAATTATAAGGTGGCCACGCCCATCCCCTCCTCAGACTTCTAAACATAGAAGAAGGAAGTAAATTAGAGGGGAGGGTGTACTTTTAAAGAAACTTCTTGACTTGCTGTGTTCCTTGGAGGAAAGGACCCTCCAGGAGTACAGAAAATGCTGAGGAAGAAACACAAAAGAAATTACTGTTCACAGACAAACAGCAGCCCTATTAGTGTCTCCATAATACACTGGAAACTAAAATGCTAAGTCAGGCTCTATCTACCTTTGTCACCTGATGGCCCTTTCTCCTTGGCTCAGGGTTGGACAAAAGTGTCCATTATTGTCCCAAGAAAGAGAGCCCACTGAAGTTGGGTCAGCCAGGCTGAAGGAAACCACCTAGCCTAAAGAAGTGCTAACTCTACACTGACATCCAAGGCAGATCACCTGAAAGGCAGAAGGAAACCTTTGTTGAGGATTTTCTAATTCCGGGGACTTGGGCAAGCTGATTGGAACAGGGAGGGAGGCGAGTGGTGTGCTAGTGAATGCACCAGAAGGAAGCTTGGCACCTTTCATCTGCAGGAGGGAGAAACAAGACCCTCCCCTTCAGGTGGAGCTGTGAGTCAGAGCTGAGCCCTCCCCAGCCCTCAAAGGGGGGTTGGAATCAGGGTATTAGCAGGCATTGTTGAGGCACAGCATGAGCCCCAAGCACTGCCTTCCCAACCAATGTATCCTTCTGGCACCTCGACTATTCAATAAAACAAACAAAACCTTGGGGGTGGGGGTGGCAGGGTCCCAGCACAGGAAACTCTGCTTCTATTAAAATACTAACTTCCCTGATCAAGTGGATGAATTTGATTGATGTGGTTCACTGTTCCAAAACTAATTAGTAAAAGGTAAGTAATTTATTCAGCTAAAGTGCAGATTAAAGAAGATAAAGCAATGTAATAACCAGCACGGCTCCAGGAGGACCCTTTCCAGTGTTTAATGGCCTCACCCATGAAGATTCATAGGAGCCATCCTTCTTTTTCCCCTTCCTTAAGCTGTCATTGTTCTTGCACCAAATGATGTCTAAATGTTCTCCATGAGCAACATTTTGAAATGGTTGGAATTGAACCATACAATTGCGCGCAAGTTGTTTAGAAATGTTCCCGGAGTACCATCTGCCCCCTCATTGTATGAATTTACATGACTCCATCAGAGCCAATTTAGGCTAACATTTGAGTGCATTCATTCTTATGCGATCATAATATTCCAATTAGGACACCAGGCAAGATAGATACGGACTGAATGGAAACTGGCTTAGCATTACGCGAACGGTTAGCTCCAAAGTTGAAAATCACAGCCTTCGTTCGAAGACAAAACCAATGTGCAAAGTCTGACTTCATGGTGTGTGTTAGATGTGCACGTGAATTCACAGATTGCAAGCACTACCATCAGCACAGAGAGTCCTGAACTTGTGGTCTGCTAGGACTGTCTATGTGGGCTTTTGAAGTAGGTCAGTTTTTTCAGTTCAGAGGAAGACATTCAAAGAATCTATGCCAGTATTGGAAGTCAGTCCTGATCAGGCAACTAGCTGTGTGACTTTGGTTTACTTAATTGTTTAACCTCCTCTCCGGGCCTCAAGATCCTAATATAGAAGATACCAGTGTTAGAATTAAGTAGTTTCCTAAACCAGAGTCACTTGTATATTTTTTCACAAATTTTGCTGCAGCTACCTCATTTATTTTCTTAAAATCAATTTACTTTCTTTTTTAAATTCTAATAAGGAGGGGACAGTCAGTATACCCTGACGTAAATGGACGTAACAAAAACCCAGTAGCTCCAGCAATCATTAGAAAGTCAGGATAAAAACTTCCGTGCCTGGTTATCAGGCAATACTTGTCTCTGATCACCAAAATGTCCTTTAGAAAAGAGAGACTCATCTTGTATTCTAGTCTTTTCTTAAGAGTTTTTCTCGAATAATCAAATATTATTGGGGGAGGGGCACACTGGCATAATGCAACCCAGATTAGTAGTATTTCGGATAACCTGATGGAATCACTGATAAAGGGGCAGGAATTAGAGAAATTAACACATTCGATCAGTAGTCCTGGAGGTTATGACCTTCTCACTGCATTTTATGATGTCATTGTTAACAGTCCTTTCAAAAATCACTTTAGAAAGCAGTAAAGTGGTTCCACTGTGGAGAACACAAATAAATAAGTGCAGCGGTGCGGGGACATGGTGTCATACTTCTGAGAGATGGCACACACGTGGTTTGGGATAAACTTTCTAGGGACAGCATGACATAGATACAAGGACAACAGCACGTAAACGACCCCACAGCAAGCACAGCTGTGCGCTCGCAAAGCTGAAACAGTCCTTTAATTACAGCTCAATGGCCAGAGAACACACAGACCATAGATGCTTTTAAAAAATGTAAGGCAATTTGCTTAAGATCATGTGGGTGGTAAGAACATACCCTATGTCTTAAGCCAACATACTTGGTGTATCATTTCAAATGTATAAATAAAATCTATAAATGTGGGAGTTTGATTCTTTCACAGAGATCCCTAAATGGTTTACACATGCAAGTTGGCCAAAAGGAAAGAGTGAATCTTCTCATTGAGAAAAAAAAAAAAAACACAAAAAAAAACAAAAATGGAGATTACCCTGGCTTGCCTAAAGCTCGGGTTTCTCCGTATAGAGGAAATATAATAAAATAAATAAAACAATTGCTATAAAAAAAAATTCTAGCAAGATACCAGCTGTGAGCCTGAGGTCATTTCCTCTTTCCTTGATGACAAATTAGCACCAGACAGATTTTCCTTTGAGGTGATCAGAAGAGCTGAAACTTTTCTTGCTGTGTGGGTCCCTGCCCTCTACTTCTTAAAAAAAAATCTCACTTGCCATCCCCATGTGGGTCTCTGCTGGAGAGGGATCACCTGAAAAGGGATCTCTCTGTCTCTGGCATTGACTCTGCCATCACCATTCTGTGGCTTTACGACGTAAGAAGCAGCCCTATCGTTTTCCAGGCCGGAATACTCTACTGGGTGCTCTCCTGACTGTTGGCAAGATTATTTGGGGGTGCCTTTTACCACCTTTTGCTTGCACTAAAAGCATGGACCAGACTTTTGTCCGCACTACGTGTCTCCTCTCTCTTCACCTGTTCTTGTCACACTGAAACATCTGTACCGCGACGTGACAGAGCACACAGCCTGTGCGCGGAGCACAATCAGCTGAGTGTGCCTCGGCGGCTGCAAAGCCTGTCAGCTACCTGGCTCCAGGCAGCCTTTCCCCTGACAGCTTTATGGCCAACACTAAAGAAGAATCAATAGAAGGGCAAGGGGTTGACATTTCATTTTCTAAAAAGTGATCCATTGAGGACCAATCACCAAGCAGTGTTTATCAGCCTTGGGAAGTGACATTTTTTTTTAATGGGGGAGAAGGGACAAGAATCATCACTGGGTAACTCGACAGGCTCAATTCTCTAAGGTGGGGACTCATAATTGGAAATCCGATGCATCCTCCTCTCCATCGTGCCTTAAAGAAGAAAGTGATCAATAAAAGCAGCAAGGAAATTAAGTCATCAAGTTCGCGATTCTATTTTCTATAGCTACAAGCTTTTAATAAGCCTGTCTTCCTGCCTGACATTTTCATGTGCTTTTCCTTTCTTTTTGTCAAGGCAGAACATCCAAAAGAAACTTGTAATGGGGTGGCTTGTTCCTAATAATTCTGGTTTCCTTGGTATACGTAAGGTAACTTGAAAAAACAAAGGTAACTTCAAAGAAAGTCTGGATGCATAGACAAAGCCTCCTATCAACATCAAAGAGAAGGTCCAGACACAAGACAAGACCCACTTTCTGCCAACAAATGATCTCTCAGATGGTTCTGAGCATCGTGTGGTGCTAGATTTTAGCCAAATATTATTTTGAGGTAGAGGGAATTAATAACTTTTTTTCATAGTTTCAGACTTTTAAACATTTTTCTTTTCTGCTAAATATTATTGATATACACTGTCAAATTTTCAGATGCAGAAATGTGTGATAATGAAAGCGAGAGCCCATGTAATTTCCACAAATCCCCCCATCCCACTATCAGATGCATATATATTATTGCACACAGTTGCCCATATGTTTGTGTGCTGGGCATGGATATATACACAAAACCAAAAACGCGATGAGCAAGCAAGAGGTTCATCCTGACTGACTTCCACAATCAAATGCCAGGAAAGGAAAGTATATTTGAAATTCAAATTCTGGGGGCACCTGGGTGGCTCAGTAGATTGAGTGTCTGACTTTGGTTCAAGTCATGATCTCACGGATCGTGAGTTCGAGTCTCACATTGGACTCACTGCTGTCGGGGCAGCTCCTGCTTCAGATTCTCTGTCCCCAATCCCTACCCCAACCCTGCTTGGGTGCACACTCTCTCTCTCTTTCTCAAAAGTAAATAACATTTTATAAAAATCTTAAAAAAAGAAAGTCAAATTCTGTTTAGGCAAAATTGAAGTTTCCAAAGAATGAGATCTACTAATAGATAGGATGTGGTGGGCACGTCTACGTATGTTCTATGTCACGTGTAGTGCGGCAACAAGGATGAGTGCTCGTGGTGGATTTAACCTCTTCAGGATGGAACGCGTTGCTCGAATCAAACACACTGCACCAGAAAGAACACACAGTGACAAATGCAGGTGGCGCCTGCTCACGATGAATTCTTCTTCCATACTTTTTAGAGTGACCGTAACTGATTTCTATAATACCAGGACATTTGGGAAAGTGGGAGTGGAGGCATATTAATAATACATGTGACACCCAAGACCATCCAGGCAAATTAGGCATTTGCCCCAATTATAAACTATCACAAAGTGAGGAAAAAGCACGGTGGCTTGCTCAGGCCAGTGGCAATAGCCAGAGGCATTGTTGTGATGTTGCCGAGAGTTAGTTCACCAACAGACGTGAGTTAGTTCACCAACAGAAGAGGCAGAGAGAGGGGATACAACAGACACTCAGCAGGGAGCTGGGCATGACTACTGCGTAGCCAACAGTGTGTCTCCTACTAAGGCAGTGCAATGGCCCTAGACCAGTACCACGCCTTTCTGAGATCATTTTCTTCTTCTGTAATGTGAAAAAGTTTATATTTAAGACAATTATGTTGACATCTGTAGGTTCAGCCTTTTTTTTTTTTTTTTTCCCCTTGCCTAAAGCTCCACCTTGTGAAACAGTCAACAGCATAAGGGAGTGCAGGTTGGGGAAGCCCCGGGTGGCACATGTTGCAGGTAAGTGGCTGTCCCTCCTCCACTCCATTCCTCTGGAGCCTCCGGGCAGCGCAGCAAGTGAAGTACGAAAAACTGGTTCAAAAAAATCGGCTGCCTGGTTCATTTCATTTCTCCCTCTCTTTTCCTAGACTGTTTCTCAAGTATCAAGTTAGTTTGGAGACTTTCACAGAACAAGTAATCTGCTGTTTTAGATTCGTTTCCAAGAGCAATGCGATGCCGACAGCGTGTTGAACGGCTATTTTCTAGAAATGGTGATGGCCTTTCCTGAAAGAAGACTGAGTGCAGCGCCCAATTATTTGCTTTGGTTGCAATTATTATCAACCGAACCCATGTTGGAGCACCTACTGTGTGCTGATTTCTCTCCTTTACTCCTCAAAATTCTACGGTCAGTAGCTCTTCCAGGCAGATCTACGATCCTCTATCCCTACTTTATAAAAGGGGAGAGGTGGGGGGGGGAAGTCTCCGAGAGTTTAAGTAATACAGCTGACAAATGGCAGGGCTTAAATTTTCGACCCACACTTTACACGACTTCTTTTTTGCCTTTGGCAGTAAGTCCAAGCTTAAAAGAGGTATTAATGTAACACCTTATAGCTCAGGGTATCTAGAAACCTCTCCCTGGCTTGCTTTTCGGCTGGGTTTCCAGGAATTACCCGGGTCTTTCCAGGACTCTCAGCTGTGAGGGCTGCTACTGGGCACAGCCAGCAGCTCAGGCAGGGCAGGGGCGTGGGGAGATCAAAGTAAACAGCAAGGAGCTGGCCACGCACTGCCCTGTTTATGATGCTCATCAAAAGCCTCAGCTTTGTGGGGAGGAGACAAAAAGCTCCCTCATAAAAACTGAGATGGGGGAGGTGGGTAGTGAGTGGCTTAAGTGCTTACCTCCTGCTGATGACAAAAGCCGCAATGAGAATGACCACCAGCACCACACTGCCTGAGACGGAGACCAGAAGGACTGTGGAGTTAGCCCCATCTCCAATGATCCGGGAAGGCACTGGCAAAGACAGTTACACAAGCATCACCTCTGGGAAAGTCCTATGAGCTAGAACGTCTGTCTGTCTGACTGGGGCACAAGTTCCAACGTTCTGAAGCTATTTGGGATGCTCACAGCCTCTCTTGAACTTCGATGAGTATTTATGCAAGGGGATTTCTAAGAGAGCTTTAATGGGATGAAGACATTCTTTTTATAATTGCATGAAGAATTTCCACCAGAAGATTCTTATTAAATCCTCTGGTAAATATTACTGCCCATTGGGTTTCCTTCTTTTCATTTCTAGTTTCAGCCCTAACTCTTACTTAATGAGCTGATGTGTTCCTTAGTGAGAAAGGTTGGAAATTTCAAAAAGGACAAGCAGTTTTGAACACCTACTTCACTCCAAATCTATCAAAAACCTGCTTATTATTGCCCAGCTCAAAACCCACTCCATCCTTGAAGCCTTCCAGGAATATCCCCCAAAATGTCAAACCCCTTCAGATTCCATTCTAGAGTACTTTTTCTTCTGTTTTTTTTTTTTTAAATCTTATTTTATTTAGTAACTTGTGAATAAAATTGCTTTCTAGAACGGATGCTGAAAATTCTTCTCCACCATCTCCTTCTCAAGTAAGCTCAATTTTGGTTGGTTAATTACAAAGGCAGAGCCATCTTATGTAAACTGCTTATTCAGTGGGCACGTCCTTTGTTAACATTTTCAATTCAATCCATCAGTTGGTCCAACTCACAATGTTGAAAGATTTGATGTTTGTCCAAAAGGGCTTAAAAAAACTGATCTGACTTGGTTAAAACAGATTCCTAGAAATGAATAAAAGAAAAAAAACTGGTCCCTTCTTTACTCTTCCCAGGGAGAAAACTTCCTAGCTTAATAATGTAAGATAGCTATGTCACACTTCATCAGTCACTTAGCAATCCCGTCTTTCACCACTTTATAAAAGACTCAAAATAAAAAGAAGGAAGGAAACATTTTTCAATTATACAAAAAGACAGGTTAGATAATATGAAAACTGCACTTTTCTAAATAGCATGGGGTTTTCTAGGTCACCGACATCTGAAATCCAAGCAGCGTTCATTGCACAGAATGTTTGCCTAAACGAAAATTAGGTATAGCTCCTTGGATTTCTGTAATATGATTTCACCTGGACTGTAAAAAAGGGCCTCGGAGGCTGATACCTGTGTTGGTCGTGACCTCCAGGGGCTCACTGAAGTCTCCATAGCCGGCCGCTGTCCTGGCTCGCACGTGGAACACATAGGAAGTCAGAGGATTCAGGCCTTTGATATCCGTGTTTCTGGCAGCCGTCCGGACAATCCGGTAGCTCCGTTCATTCTGATCCTGCATCATGGGACAATAAAATTGGGGACAGTGGTAGAATAAATCCCTCATCTACTCTAGGCACAATTTTTAAGGCACCAAGCCAGGGCACTCCGAAGTTGAAAGTAAATAAGAGACTGATAACTTCTCTAAACCTTATATTCTCTTCAATGTTGGAAGTTACCATTGTTACATGTTGGATGTTGAAAGACATGTGGAGTTCAGGTACGATCACTGTTGACACTGACCATATCCGGATCTGTTTTTATAATCTTTTTTTGAAAAGAATGTCAGATGGTGATTGGTGGCTTTTCTCACTCCAAAGAGTTGACAATTTAAGAGAAGGAACTATGAGAAGTTCTCTTGTCTCTTTCTATTTTCCGTCTAGAAAATGTCAAAAATGTTGTACTGTGGTTTCAGTGAAAAAATAAATCCTGTCCCTTTTTTGCTTTTAATAAGGAAGCCAATAAGTGATTATCTTTAAAAAGAAAGAGAAGTCAATTGTTCATTTTCTAGACAATCTTGAATGCAAATAGCTCTCTTCAGAATTCTGTCCTTTATGAGAGACAAGTTATTTGTAAAAATAATGTCTTTCTATAACTTTAAGAGGCTGAAAAATGTAATTTTCCTTCCCCGATTTTCTATTAAAAGTCATCAAAACCCACACCTTGATTCTGAATAGCAGTGATCTACTTAAACAGATCATTATTTCGACTTTTATGAGTCACTCTCACTGATAGAAGGCTTACATATAAGAACTTCTTAGCTATCTTGATTTCCATTACTCGAAAGAAAAAAAATGGTTATATTAGAACACAATGTATTTTTCCTATTTTTCAAGAGAACCAACTTAATGCATAAAATTCATAATTGGATTCTATTGGGGAACAAAATGCATTTGGTTTTGAGATTCACTGGTACTCTGGATGTATAACTGGGTAAAAACTAAAGAGACAAAGGAAGAAAGGAGAGTGGGAAGGAAGGGAGGGAGAGAGGCAGGGAGGAAGGGAAGGTAAAGAAAGAAGGGAGGAAGGAAGCTTGCTCATCCAAGGAATACCTTCTCATAATACTTGACTTCATACTCCAAGATCACCCCGTTGGGTCTGTCTGGTTCCAGCCAAGCCAGAGCAACACTGTATCTTGTAACTTCTTTAGCCTGGACCAGGGCAATGGATGATGGTGCTATTGGGAAAACAAACAAACAAAGAAACAAAAACAAAAGACATCTTGCTTTAGGGGAAAAACAAAATGGTGGTCTCGGTCAATAATTTCATCGTACTTAAGAGAAGTGTGACAGATCGTCCTGTCTTTCCCCGGGTCCCCATTTCACTCTCCCCCAGGACAAAGGCATACCATTTGTATGGTTCTCTCCAATATTTTGGTACATGGTTTGTCTTAGAAAGATAACCTCTTAAGTCAGTGCCTGGTCGGCCTGGTCACCGGCTTATGGCATTACTTCCACGGAGCTCCCAGCCATCTCTCACAAGAGGCTGTAGGTACAGAGAATGCTACCCACTTCTTTATTTTGGCAAGCCATGAAAGGCATTGGAAGATCTCCTCTTAAGCTCAGTAAAACTGCACCTCATCCCACCTCCAAAGTTTACAAGTGGTCACCTTACAGGTCTTTAATTTTATACCAGCAGGAGAATTTGCAACTCTTCCTGGAGAACTGTAGTAACTGCAAACACTCTACATCCTTTCCAAAGTAGATAAAAGTACTGCTTCATTATAGCTAAGTTTCCAGTGTGACGCGATGATGCAAATTATGAAGAACCCCAATAAAGCAATGACGCTTTCTCTGAACATATGTGACGTTTTGCAGTTATTTTTACAGAAGCTGAAATACCGCTTTTGCCTCTTGAGTAGCAAACTTTCTTCATTCCACGAAAAACAGACACAAAAACAGTTCTCTGCTGGGTGTGTTATGGGGGGTATTTGGAGATATTTAAAACGAGGCTGCCATCTTCTTCATTGTGACAGTCACATCTCCAGCCAGCTGTTGTCAAGCTCTGCTGTGACTGACAATGACATAAATGTGCCTTCTCCGGGGAGAAGAGGAACATTCATGAAATCTGTAATCTTACCTAACAAAGCTGGTCTGTACAACCAGAGATTAGGGGGTCTTCCTAAACCGAATGCATATTCTTGTTTGTTACCAAACCGGAGGGAAATGTGGAAACAAACATCACAAAATGGCCACCGGGGAACAACAGCAAAGTGTTCTGCTCTTACCCAACACACAAACACAGACACACAGACACACAGACACACACACACCTGCCAAACCCCAACTCAGAGGAAACCGGAGAAAAGGTGAAAATAAATTGTCACTAGAAATGAACTGGGGCTAACTTCAAACATGCTTGACCATATCTGACAGGTATCTTGACGGAAAGGAAAGCAACCAGATACACCTTAGTCACACAAGGGAATCTTCCCACTGAAGTGAATCCAGCAGGGAGCACCTCTTGGAAGTGGTTATTGGGCAGCCTGGCATGTCCGCTGGGCAGGGGGGGCTTCAAGATGGCGCATGTGCACACACAGACGCGCACATCCTGCGCTATTTCTCTCTCCCTCTCTTTCTTCCCCCAAAGCTGTTCCAGATTGGATCTCAGGCATAAACACAAGTGAAAGATACAGTGGATACACATGTCCTCCATCAAAGGCAACCCCAAGGTTAGTAAAGATACAAAACTGGATGAACAGAGCTGCGTGCAGCAGACATATGGAAGCCACTGAACATCTGAAGAAAATGAAAAACGGAAATGTGCTCATTAGCCGCATTAGGCTTCCCTCCCCCAACACACAGACACAGACACAGACACAGACACACACACACACACACACACACACACTCCCTCTCTCTTTCCTTCCTGGTTGACCTGCAACCGCTGTCCAGCAAAATGCAGGGAGTGACTTTCCTAAATATTGAGATAGAAAGAAGGCTGGGAAAGCTGTCTGGCTGTGAAAAGCTATTTCACTCCAGGTAATAAATACATTGCCTAACAGAGCACTTTAGCATACACTCCATAAAAAGGGGCTCTTTAAATTCTGATGTTCGGGATGGGAAAGTGAAATAGAAAAGCGAGGCCTTTAGAAAGAAAGCAGGGGAGGAGGGGGCGGATCATAAAGTTATAAAATGGACTTTCGCGCAGAAACGGCCTGGGTCAGATCCTGATAATCAACAGATTCCTCAGGGGAAAGAACTGCCTGGCTGCCCTTGGGCCGCACTGATTAACTACGCTGGTTTCTCTCTGGTTGGGTTATCACTAAACCGCTGCACGTGGGTGATGAATCTGATTTCCATTTCAGAAGTTGGAGCGGCAGTGTTCCCGTGCCCGTTCAAGGGGAATATGAACTCGACCGAAGTGCTCAAAATACAGCAGAGGCAGGGAGTTCACAATATCATCATGTTAACCACTAGAATATTTCTAATGCGGCTCAACTAGGAAAATCCATATGCACAAATGTGTAAATAACCAAACAGCGTGTGCTCTGACTCGGCTGTCATAAAAATGGAGGAAAATGAAGCAAAAGAGGAAGGTAGAATCCTTCTAATTCCCAAGAGGTATTATGTTGTTTGGCTGTCCTGTCTGAATTCCTTCGGAACAGATGTCTTCAGAGAAGCCTTTTTATCAGGCCACAGTGACGGCATTCCATGGCCAAGCGAGACTGAGAAATATACCCACTAAAATGTGCCACCCCACAGTAGTCTAATATGGCAGCCCTTCCTTCCCCGCAGGAGAGCGTCTTACCTTCTCTGGCACTACTTTTTCCAGTCTGGAAAAATCTGGGCTTTGCCGCACTGCCACTCTGGAGGAAAGAGGCAATCTGGATGTGCTCCACGTCATAAGCACACGGGGCTTCTTCCCTCGCCCTTCCTACCCTGCTTCCAATCCAGCCTCCAAATCCACATCTGGGAGCCATCACCTGCCACGTGTGCCCGGCTCATCTCTTCCCCAGATGAGGCATTTGGCCGTGGCATTTCTCCATCATTCTCCCACCCCCGTGGTTCCCAAGCTCGTTTTCTCATGCCCTCCTTGTAACTGCCGCCACATCCCTCTTCAACTTGTTCTGTGATTTTCAGTGATACTGTTCTCAAACCAACACACTCTACTGACTCAAGTTGTATTTAAAAAAGAATCTTCCCACTAATGATATAGGCAAAACCTTGTTTATCACTTGCAACTAATAGTAGCAGGGAGCCATAAAAAACGAAGATGGAAATAAGCAATGCTATCAAGGTTTGCTGGACACTCTTGCCTCTCCGTGCTTTATCAAAAATAGAGATTAGCCAGTGTGAGAGACGCCTTAAGGATAATCCCGCACCAGAGTAGATTCTGGCCTTGGAGTAACAGAGAGAGAATTGAAAAGAAATGAGCTTTCACACAGGGCAATTCGGTATTACATAACGTTCCACATGGGTTTTCGCTAAAATGATCTCTGATGCTACCACTGGGTGTTTCCACATTTTGGTAAATACTGCCAAACTCTTCTCCATTTAGAAATATTTTGATTCCTGAGTCCAGACACCTCAGTGCTCTGCCCTTTGCTAACAAATTTACAAGATAAGAGAGTATTAGAATAACAGCGTGAACACTCTCATCCCCAAAATATAACAAATCAGTGCCTTAATTCAAAAAAGGGCCTCTCACCATAGTGGAAATGTTGGGCAACATAAAAACACAAAGCAGGGGATGACTGGGAGGCTCAGTCAGTTGAGCGACCACTCTTGGTTTCAGCTCTGGTCATGATCTCAAGGTTTGTTAGTTTGAGTTCCGTGTCAGGCTCTGTGCTGACAGTGCAGAGCCTGCTTGGGATTTTCTCTCTCTCCTTCTCTCTCTACCTCTCCCTCACTCATGCCCCCGCCCCTTAAAGAAAATAAGTAAATAAATAAATAAATAAATAAACTTAAAACAACAACAACAACCAGCAGAAAAATGGTCCTCCTTGCCTCTCAGTTCTCTGATTTACATCCTGAAAGCTATGGAGACACAGTTTTTCCTTAGTACTGAGTCATCCACTAAGCACATGCTTAATAAGCACCAACAGAACAAGGAAAAGATAGGAAGGGGCAGAAAAGTTAAATCAAATCCAGTCCTTGGTATCAAATTAAGACCCATCTTATCCATCAGCCTTTTTTTTAAGTTTATTTATTTATTTTGAGAGTGGGGGGGGGAGGGCAGAGAGAGAGAGAGAGGGAGAGAGAATCCCAGGCAGGTTCCATGATGTCAGCTCAGAGTCCAGCATGGGGCTCGATCCCAGGAACCCTGAGATCATGACCTGAGCCGACATCAAGAGTCAGACGCTTCACCTGCTGAGGCATCCAGGTATCCCAGCCTTTTCCTGATTAACAACAACAACAACAAAAGAAGATAAGGATATTTTTATTTTTACTTTTTTATGTTTATTTCTTTTTGAGAGAGAGAGAGAGAGAGCATGAGCAGAGGAGGGATGCAAGAGAGGGAGACAAAGAATCTGAAGCAGGCTCCAAGCTCAGAGCTGTCAGCACAGAGCCTGATGTGCGTCTTGAACCCACAGACCGCGAGATCATGACCTGAGCCGAAGTCTGACGCTCAACTGACTGAGCCACCTAGGAACTGCGAGGAAATTTTTATAATAGTCTCACAGAGAAGACACTCATTTTCTGGAACTCAAGAGGAGACAGTTCCTGCTAACCCTCTTCTTATCCAAATTCTCTCATGGTGATGGAGAGAAGTACCAGGTGACGTGGGCACACCCTTACTCTACTGTGTTTTCAGACACGCAATACACTTGCTGAAGAGTCAGAGGAGAAGCTGGGAGGAAGCTGACAGATGATGTAAGTATCCTCAGTTAAAGGAAAAGACACATCTTAGGTTGGAAGCATTCCTACCTACCCACAGACATCCCTCATAAAAGAGGTGTTTGCTTTAAGGAAAGTTTTGTGTCCTTGTACATGAGCAAGAATTCTTCAGTGGCTAGAATTTTGGCAGAACACACAACCAGAAACAGCTGAGAGTGCTGGCCAACAGTAAGATGGTTGAGAAAGATGACTGATGGATGCAAAAATCACAAAGGCAAGAGATACTAAAGGGTAGTGTTAAAGAAAGGTTTGTGGCTTAATTCAATTAAGTCCTTAATTCTCAAATGTTAGAAGCAGTATTTCCAATGACCGACAGATGTCCATTTTCCTGTCCTGAAATGCTGTTATCTGAGACCACATCCTATTAATCTCAAGGGTATTTCAGCAGTTTTTAATCCAAACCATATTGTCTATTTCCTTTCCTTTTTTGCTTACAAATCACGCTGACATAACCGTTCAAACATTCAACAAATGCCCTCTAAACCTCTGCTCAAGGAACTTAAAATCCAAAGTATAGCTAAAGAGGCATTTTTGTGTAAACAGTTAAACAATATCTGGCCAAAAAAAGATAGTGACTGAGATGAGAAGCCAGAATAGGGAGGAAGGCATTGCAAACTGCAGAAAGAACTATGGAAGTATTTGGAGTGAGGTTGGTGAAACACTGTCAAGGTTAGGAGAGACAAACAGAAGGCAGAAAGGTGAAAGGTGGTGAATAGAGGTGCACTTACTCCTAGTATGACTGGAATTTTTAAGAAAATTGCATTTTCTTAGCATTCTGATTCTGTGAACAGTGAGGGCTCACCTAGGACATGTGAAATGAGATAAAGATGAAAATTTTTGGTTCATATACTTTTAAGTATTCTTCACTTTACTAATTTGGTGAGAAGATCAATCCCTTCTAGAAGGATTTTGGACAAAATTCTGGGTTTGAAACTTACCAACTGCCATCTTGGGCAAGTAACTCAAACTTCCCTACCTCCATGTCTCAAATGTCTCTCTCCCATGTCTCAAACACCTTCCTCTCAGATACAAGCATGTGAGTTATTAGAATGGCCACTCCATAAAAATAGGGCTCTCCCTTGTTCATATCTATGTCCAAACTATTCAAGACCATGTCTGGCATAGTAAGAGCTCTACAAATTTGTCAAATGAATAAAAGGGAACTAAATGTGAAAACAGATCTAAAAAATATCTGCATAGACAGTGAAATGTTTTCTAAATAGAAAGTACCAGAAGGAAGTCATCCCTAACACAGCTTTTTATCTGCACCTGCTTCAGATGACCTTCTGTGGGTTTGGTTTTGCTATTTAGGTTAACTAAGCTATTGACAATTAGGAGTAAAGCAAATGACAATTCTAATTATAAACGGAGTCTCTGTTTTCTTTTTTTTTTTTTTTTAAATTTATTTCTAGGAGAGAGAGAGAGAGACAGCGTGAGCAGGGGAGGGTCAGAGAGAGAGGGAGTGACAGACTCTGAAACAGGCTCCAGGCTCTGAGCTGGCAGTCAGCACAGAGCCCGACGCGGGGCTCGAACCCGCGAACCGCGAGATCATGACCTAAGTGAAAGTCAGACGCTCAACCGACTAAGCCACCCAGGCGCCCCGGAGTCTCTGTTTTCTAAGAGATATGAGATGCTTCTGAACTTTTTTTTCAAGCACACAGGTTGTAAAATGTCATTCAAATGCGAGTTAACATTAAAACTAGTTTTCACCGCACCTGTTCCAGCCAGCATTTTGAGGGACTTGTTCTTTTGGCTGACGGATGTGTTGACAGCCCTCTCCATATTTCACCTCTATATCTGGAGGGTACGTAAATATTCTCCTCACCACAGAGGTACAGTGGTGTTGAAATCTTTCCCACCAAGTCATAATCCTACATCCGGAAAGGGCCCTATGCATCTCTCTTGTTTTGTAAGACCAGAGTTATCTCCAAAGATGCACTAACGTAAACCAAGTCTATCACTGCCAAGAGAAGCCATTAGGTACTGCGTGTATCCCTGAAACCCCACCCAAGGGACATCATTGATGAAGTGTCAGGGTAATAGAGTACAGAACCCTCTGTAGTCAGGTTAAAGGCAGCAAGATTAAGCACATGGAACAGATATCGTTCCATGCATTCATTGGAAACAAGTAAAATGGTAGTAAAGTATCATTTCTTGAAAGATGGAGCAAAAACAATTGAGGATGAAAGAAGAAAAATTCACCAAAGTTGAAGGTTGAATGATCTGAGCTTTCTACTAGAAAGCCAACATAAATTATCCCTCCTTCAAATAATTCTGTATTCAGAATTCCACATACCCCAGAGAAACTGAGAATGCTTTCTAACTAGAATCCCCATTTGCCATGTACCTGTGGTTACATTTGGTGCGAGACTCGGCCGGCCACATGCCTGCAGAAAGCACATGTGGGTTTTATCTCTGTGTGTGTTTTTGATAAACAGAAACAGCACAGATTCGGGGGGCTCTATCATGACTCTCTGACAGTGGTACATTTCACAACGAAGAATTACGGGAGATGCTTTGATGTCAAACAGAGGAGCCTCCTTTTAAGAAAATGGTAAATTTAACTTTCTTTGGTTCAAAGCTCAGCAGTTCTCTTTGCTCCCCACCGATGCAAGTGCTACAATTTTCTTTTATTTGCTTCCTCAATGACTTGCCATTAAACACCTACAAGTCACTTTACTGCAGCAGTTTGGTACTTCTGACACCCAAATAGGATGGAGAGGAGGGGAAAAAAGATACGGTGCAAAGAAAGGCAGGAAGGAGTCGCTATGAATCACCGCGGGCTATCCAACTGTTTGCTTGGGTCCAGCATCAAGAGCAATGAATTAAAAACAGTTTGGAGGACTTTGGGGCGGGGGGTGGCGGTGGTGAAATAGCTGAAACAGATCGACCGCATTTCACCACTGGCCCAAATTAGGAGGGCGGAGGGAGGAAGGCAGGAAATAAACAGATGCAGTGAAAGGTCTCCAGCCTGCAGGCAAGGAAGAGTGAAAACAGCCTTTTATGAAAGTCAAGAAACCAAAAGCCAACGATGTCAGTGGTACTACAATGCCCAGTGTTTGGAGGGAAGGGGACTTCTTCACCACAGCGGGGGTTTCCCCCTCCCCAGGATCTGAACTTAAAGAGATAATGTTTACTCAAGGGGTCTTTCACTGATAGTAAAAATAAACCCGCAGTTTAGAGGCATCTCTGCTTAATGCAAACGGCATATTTAAATTTAATTATTTGGAGCTTAAGGTGGTTTTTGTTCCCCCTTTCTTTCTCATTTCCACACGGCAGCTCTGATTTGCTCTTTATCAAAGGTTTGTGCATTTTAAAATGCTGTCAGGCATCAAAATTAAATGCTCCAGAACACTAATGATATCCTTGTGATTAAGGGTTTTGCCGTCACAGCAATGCTAAGAACTCTGGCGCTAATATTAATTGCTTTCTTCCACAGCCCACCAAAGGGAGGGAAGGATTTCTCTTCTGAGGTTCGTACTACCTACACACTGAGTAATTTTCCTTTTTTTTTTTTTACTGTTATCATTGCAGTATTTTATAGTATTGAACAGTGTGCCGTGTTTTTAAAAAATTTTTTAAGTTTATTTATTTACTTTGAGAGAGAGAGAGAGACAGAGCACAAGCCAGGGAGGAGCAGAGAGAAGGAGAGACAGAATTCCAAGCAGTCTCTGTGCCATCAGCGCACAGCTCTATGTGGGGCTCAAACTCAGGAACTTGAGATCATGACCTGAACCTAGATCAAGAGTGGGATGGCTTAACCTAACTGAGCCACCCAGGCGCCTCGCGGTGTTTTCATATGCAAATGATTTTGTTTGCACTGCCCTCAACCAGCTGGGTTAGCCCTCAGTTAGATTTTACCTAAAAGCCATTAAAAGACGGTATTCCCATCCACCCTCCCTGGATACATCACCAATGTAAGAACTCGGCTCTGCACCCCCACAGTTTTTAGCTGCTGTATCATTAATAAGCACCTAGACACATTCTATCATAGTTAAGACATATATTTGTAAAATTGTTTTTTAAAAAAGGTAGGATTATTCCAAAATCGATACAGAAGTATTTTCTTATTCAACAAAAGGCATAGAAAGAAATTCTTAGTTGAAACCTTTAGAAGACTCCTGAATTAAATGAAGTTCATTTATATTTAAATATGGATATATGAATATATGAATATTAATTAAGTGCACACTTAAAATATATGAGGGATGCGTGTGTTTTTCTTCCAGAAAGTGATTTCTTTCTAAGGTCAGTACAGAGAGTCTATTTTAAACAAACACTATATAAAATAAAGCAGGATATCATAACACTTTGTGTTCATTATGTTGAACATCATGATTTTCAGAATCTCATTTTGGGAGACTCACAGTGCTTTCACTAAGTGATCCAAGAGTAAGACTTTACAAAACATTAAGTGCAGATTCTTACTTTACTTAGTTTTCCAGAGGAATGGGTGGCAGGTAATCTTAGAAAAATCTTTTATAAGAAGCTACTAACCATATTTTAAATGATGGAATGTGATGCTATTCTTCCTCTTCATGTTAAGTATTTGCACAGGAAAGGTGAAGGTGTTGGGATTAACCTCTGTGGCTAACTGTCCAAAAGATATGAGCACCCCTCCTCTAAATAACTCTTCCTGGGGGTGCCTGGGTGGCTCAGTCGGTTAAGCCTCTGACTCTTGGTTTCAGTTCAGGTCATGATCTCACGGTTCATGAGTTCAAGCCCAGCATCGGGCTCTGTGCTGACAGTGCGGAGTCTGGTTGGGTTTCTCTCTCTCTCTCTCTCTCTCTCTCTCTCTCTCTCAGCCTTTCCCCTGGTCGCTCTCCCTGTCTCTCAAAATAAATAAATAAACTTCAAAAAAATTAAAAAGCAAATTGTTTTTGGGATGGAGCTGCTCAGACAGGGACTACATTTCCCTTACAGTCAGATGGTTCATGTGACTGAATTTCGGGCAATGGAATGTGGGTTTAAGTGGTTATTCCTCTTCTAGGCTCAACATATAAATAGCATCCTTGGGTTCCTCCATCCTTTCTAACTTACAGTCTGCCAGTTGGACGTTGATGCCCAGGCCCATCTTGGAAGCTCCCCCGCCAACTGCCCCCCCATCACCAGCAACTGGATGCAGCTTGGGCAAGAAATAATTTTAAATGTCAGTTAACCTATTTACTGACATTTGGGGTTACAGCAGATACTCGTTCAGGTAAAGTGGAGCCATTCAGCCAAAAAAAAAAAAAAAGGCATTTTTCGCATAGTTTCCATATAATAACTGAAGTGTAATAGTATTGTGGCTACAGAAGACTGAGCAGTGGTCTACAGGTGCCTGAATGGCCTTTGGGTCCCCTCTTGGGAATCCCAGTTCCTGTGCATGCACCGTGAGCAGATATCCATCTGCTCCTCTATATGAGGAGGTTGGTGAGTGCAGCCCTGAGGTCGGCAAGACCAGGAGAAGCAGCTGCAGCTTTGCAGGGACACCATCAGTCACAGGTCTTTTAACAGTAAAGGGACTCACCAGAATCCCAAATTACTGGGCTCAGAGATTCCGCTGAGTTCGTCTTAACGTTAAATGGGAAAAGATGGTGGCATTCTCAAGATGGCTCAGTTTAGGTTTCTTTCCAGAAACGAGTTAGTCTTCATTGCATACTTAACAGCTGCCATGGCCTGGGCCACGTGAATCAGAGGAAAACAGAGAAGAATGGGCAAATGAGCAAATATTGGCCTCCTCTGTGAGGCCCTTGGTCACAGGCACCATCACTTCATCCTTGCAGCTTCTCTGAAGCACTTATAATTAATTGTCACCTTTGAATTCATATCTGCAAATTTAGGTAATATAATGGACGTTAAGTAATTGGAGCAGAGCTACAAAATGAGACTTTATTTTATTTTATTTTTTAAGGTTTATTTATTTTTAAGAGAGAGAGACACACACACAGAGTGTGAGCAGGGAAGGGTCAGAGAGAGAGGGAGACACAGAATGGGAAGCAGGCTCCAGGCTCTGAGCTGTCAGCACAGAGCCTGATGCGGTGCTCGAGCCCATGAACCATGAGATCATGACCTGAGCCTGAGGCGGCGCTTAACTGACTGAGCCACCCAGGTGCCCCTAAAATGAGATTTTTAAACCCAAGTCTGCCTGACTCAAAAATATACAATCCTCCTACCATATCACACACCTGTAAACACACACTCACTAAATGAGCATTTATTGAGCAAATACTACATGCCGAGCACTATTTCAAAAGTGCTGCATAAATTAATTCACATCATCCTCATGAAAAACCTTATGAGGCAGGCATTATTATTGTTCTCATTTTATAGATTAGGAAACTAAGGTACAGAGAGTTTGAATTGCTTGCTCCAAGTTATAGCCTATAAATGGTACCTTCACAAGTCAGGTCCTGGAGCCCACAGTTTTCAACCACTGAGCCTCAAAAGGCCTCTGGTCTCTCCCCTCCTCACACTGGTATGAAATGAGAAATGTGAATGTTAAATGGCTTTCTCTCTTGCAGCTGCATTAGCAACAGAGCAAATCTTAGGTCTGCTACACGTCAGTTAGGTACAGGGCCACCTATATACATTCCTGGTTGCCAGAAATCTGGAGGTAATCTAGACATGACTTTGTATAGACAAAGCTTAAAGCTTTTGAAGACGAATCACCTCATAAGAGAACTATTTAGAGAGCTAAGAGAAGAATTATCTTAAATGGAAAAATTCAATTGCAAAGTAAAACAATGGTATGTGAAGTCAGGGAAGGCATAGGGCGTACGAGGCAAGCTTGTGGAAGGTTGGCGACATTCTAGTCTCTGCCCTGGTTTATGGTAGCACAGGTGTTTGCTTTGGGATAATTCACTGACTATACGTTTGTGTCTTATCTACTCTTCTGTATGTGTGTATCTTTCATAATCAAAAGGCAAAGAAGAGTATGAACTAAGGCTATTAAGGATGGAATATGAAAATTAGTATTAGAAAGACCCACCCCAAAATTTTAGTTAACTCTTTGGGTAAAGGTCTAAAGGTGTCATGAATGATGTAAGTTTTTGCAAATTGGGACTTTTGTAACGAGTTAATCGTTCTGTTTTGCATCTAAGCCACATAGCAATCCTTGCTCTCTGTAGTAGAGAAAATGTATTACTTAAATGCTTTACCTTTTTTTAATGTTTGTTTATTTTTAAGACACACACACACACACACCCACAGTGTGAGCGAGTGGGGGAGGGGGAGAGAGAGAGAGAGGGAGACAGAAGATCAGCTGTCAGCACACAGCCAGATGTGGGGCTCAAGCTCACTAACCATGGGATCATGACCTGAGCTGAAGTTGAATGCCTAACCGACTGGGCCACCCAGGCACCCCTTACTTTTTAAAAATTACTCTCTTAGGGGCGCCTGAATGGCTCAGTCGGGTAAATGTCCTACTTCAGCTCAGGTCATGATCACGTGGTTCCCAAGTTTGAGCTCCGTGCCCGAGCCTGAAGCCTGCTTCAGATTGTGTCTCCATCTCTGCCTTCCCCTCCCCTGCTCCTACGCTGTCTTTCTCCCTCTCAAAAATAAACATAAAAAATAATAAAATAAAATAAAAATTACAATCTTAAATTAGCATTATCACCTGTATAAGCCATACCATTAATTGTAGAATTACAAGTGAGTATCCACTCAACTAGGAACCAAGGCACATGTTCCCCAGAATAACGGGATGGCTTAGGGGCACCGAGTGTCTCTGATGTAGTTTAAGTGTGTATTCTGTTTCCTCTGAGAGCAGCTTGTTTTACTTTCTATTCGCTTACTAAGAAACTTGTTGGCAGGTTCCAATAAGGGTAGCCCAACATTTGCCAACAGAAACATGGCAGAATTCAGTGTGTATTTCCTGGTAAGTACGAATGCCAGTTTGAGGCAAATAGAAAAACAAGTCCTTCTCCTGGAAGGCAATTTATAGGAATTTGCCTGAGCAAGGCAATTGTTTTAAGATAAGGAAACGGGGAACGTTTAGTGAGAATAAATAATTAGATATGTTTTTTTTTCCTCTGAACTGTCTAGGAAGATGAACCTTCTCATTGCACCTCACTGGGTTGCAAAGTATCTAGGAAAAGCTCTTAGTTGAAATGAGTTTATATATGAGTCTTGATCAGACAGGAGGCCAAGCCTTGGGCAAAGTGAGCCCCTCCATGCCCGACAATGTCTGCCAAACTTATTCTGGAATACGAAGGATGGTGGAAAGGAAAGGTTCTGTTCTGCTGAGCAGAAAAATGCAGCATAGAGACAGGAAAAGGATTAGCTGCTCTGAATCAAGGCTTCTATTCCGTGAGCTGTCAACGCCACTGGAGAGCTTCAGGCATTCCAAATCTGGAGAATAAAAGCTGTGCTGTGGGCTTCAGGTTGTCTTTGTTACCCAGACAGCTGCTAATCGTCCTGCTGCGTTTGGAGCCAAGGCGACAATGCTGTAACATTTAGCTTTCTGACATCCGAAGCATCTAGATCAGTCCCCTATTAAAGATGTATTAATCACAAAGACTCTAAAAGCCAGGAAGATAGATGCACCCAGTAAATCTTTGCTCTTGCCTTTTACTTTCCATACTCAGGTGTCTACATTTACAGGCAGAAATGCTTAAAAGCCTGCTCCAGAAACTGACCAATAAAAGCCCTTGTTCATTACTTTATAGCAGATGCTCCACGATCTCCTACCCCCGAAAAGCTTTTCAGAAAGAGGTAAGACATTGATCATTCCGCTAAAAGAGTCTGTCTGTTTCAATAAACAGATCCACTGTGACTGTTGTCATCTTGACTTTGTAAGTGTGATAATAATTCAAGAGTGTGGCTTTGCCACGTGTTACAGGACCATCCAAATCAGCTGTGTAGTTTAAAAAAAAAGAAGCCATCAGATAAATTTCAGAGAACAAAATTTTAATACTACTAGTACTCCTAGTACTAATTAGCACCACTGCTATGAACGCCAGTGCTACTAATAATACCAATAATACTTGGCCTCCAAGTCAGGCCAAATTACCCTCAGGTCAAGGCCCTGAGTGAGCGTGAATAAATGGTAGCTTATTCTGGTTTCGGACACCTGAAAGAATAAAAAGAGTACGTGCTGGATGAAGCCTCAGAATTCTGCGTACTGAAACCTATGTTAATAAAAGGTCTCTCTTGGGGTGCCTGGGTGGCTTAGTCGGCTAAGCGTCCGACTTTCGCTTAGGTCATGATCTCTCGGTTCGTGGGTTCGAGCCCCGTGTCGGGCTCTGTGCTGACTGCCAGCTCAGAGCCTGGAGCCTGTTTCAGTCTGTGACTCCCTCTCTCTCTGACCGTCCCCGGCTCACACTGTCTCTCTCTCTCTCTCCCCTAGAAATAAATAAATAAATAAAACATTTAAAAAAATAAAAAATAATAAAAGGTCTCAAAGTTACTTCTTCACGTTAGTCTTCATTTCACAAGAGCACTGAAGAGAGACGTATCTAATTCTCCATAGCATTTGTTATGAACGGGGCACCTGGTAATCAACCCCAAACCAAAGAAAACATTAAAAAATGAAAACAGATAGCCTGACTGATATGATCACAGAGGCCCTGAATGCAATTTTCTTTTTTTCTTCATTACGTATAATCTTCATAGGAGGCATCTAATCACCATAATACAAGATGAAGAGAAAAGCCTCAGCACACGAGGTTCCTATAACTACAGAAAAGCAGCATTAACCATTCCGAGTTATTGTAAATCTTTTAAAATTAAATTGCTATTTTTTTTTGTTATTTCTGAGGCTAATGGAACCCATAGGAGACAGATACAATATTTGCAAGGTGCGAGGTTGGTGCCAGCTCAAGGCTCTGAATTCCCTGGCTTTTGATGGACTCTGAACATATCATGAATAACTCCTTCCCCATCACCGGCTCAGTGACAGTCCACCGTCTTCCAAATGCAAAGAGTAGGAAGTCAATTAGTGTCACTTATGATGTGAACACCTGTCCACTAAGACCTGGACTGAGACCAATTTCATTACCACAGCCACTCAATGGCTGCAAGATGGTCAGGCCTTGGACCACTTATGATGTCGTCCAGATTCAAGGAGGTGACCTAAAGACAGAAAGGTCTAGAGTCCCATTAGTCATCTCCTGAGCCATCCAATTCCCCATCACATATACAACGGGAATAGGATGCCTATTTTTCCGAACGGTCATTTAAAAAGACCATACGAGCTACTAAAAAAGAGAAAAAGACAAAGAAAAAAGAAAAAAAAACAAGCTATGGTAACCAAAACTTGATATTAGCTCCTTAAATAATAAGCATCCTCATCAACCATGGTCATTTTAAAATCCAAAACTACTCGGTAATAACTCAACTTCCTTTTTCTTACTGCAGTTCAAAACCCATGGGCAGAGCTGGGGGGTGGGGGGAACAGAAATGAGGAAATCTGACAATGAATAAAGTGGAGCATGAAATTATAGGCTACAGGTTATCACTGACAGGGTAAGATAGATAGGCAGAGGGTACGTTTCAATACAATTTTGGTTGCAAATCTATGTGTTCTTTGCTACTTGGAATTTTTCCAAGTCCAAATGTTGCTTGGCTTAAAGAACAAGGGCTAAATGATGAGAAATGATGGTCATGGATGATAAAGTAGAGTGCTGCAGGTGGAAGAGAGAGAGAGACTGAGAGAGAGACACAGAGAGAGATTGAGAAGGAGAGAGAAACAAAAAGAAGATCAACACTGAGACTCCATCTTGTTCTCAGTTGGTTTCATACACGGAAGTCTGGGAAAGGTCTGAATACAGGGAGATCAAATATTCAGAGGACGATATCCATGAGCCATAGAATGAATGCTGAGGAGCTGGGTTTTAGCACTACCTAGGGAAGACTTTGTTTACTCGTAGCCAGATCTTTCCTGCCCAGTTTCTTGATTGCTACAGAGACCAGCACAAAGTGACTGGTAAGTGGAGAGATGCGATAGAGGCCTTTGGGTTAAATTACAACCAGCACATTTTGAAAATGCTTCAGATACAAATGGTCACCACATGCTATGCTCTCGAAACTAGGGCCATGAAATGATATTCTTACAGCCCTCATATTGGAAACTCTATCTTTTTTGGCAATTGTCATAAAAGCTATGATCGAGGTTAGAGAAAGGAACATAATTTATGAGAAGGAATTTTAAGCCTGGGAATTTGCAACCATAGAATTAATGTTTTTTTAATATTGGGGTATCAGCCAGAAACTAAACTGTATGTGCCAGATAGCTTAAACTCCTACAGGCATTATAAGACCAAAGCTGAAACAGCAGACCTATTAAATTTTAAAATGTTATTAAGGCCAATAGATACCTCCGACTGGATCTGTGTCTGAGAATTCAAGATAATTTTTGTAGTCATGAAGAATAACAAAGAATGAATTAGGAAATCTCTAATTGTTTTAGGACAATTTTGTTTTCTTTCTTTTCTTTTCTTTTTCTTTTTTAACTAGGAGGTTCACAGCCTCTCACCGGGGCGCCTCTTTAACAGAACTTGCTGAAGTGTGAAATTCAGTCTTACTGACTCCACCCAGGAGTCAATCTGTAAATACCAAAAGGACCTCATTAGAACAGCACATCACCTAGAAATAGTCCCACAGCGTGGCCTCCGAGAAAGACACTGGAGCAGGGCTCCAGCATGCTACACGCAGTTTTATGGAAATATTTTGCGTGCCTTCTACAACTGGAAGGCAAGAGAGAGAATGGAGAGAAGAGAAAAAGCCATCCTCCAAAGCACATATACAATTCAGGTTATACTCTTGAGGCGTTTACAGTGAGATTTAAAGGGCTTCTCCTCTGTCATTCTTCCCCAGACAATACCCTCTTAGATTACACAAAGATTCTCTAAATATATCACCAGCCACTCCTGAATTAGATGACTACTCGGCATTGGTGACTGCAATGAGGGCTTGCAAACACAATTTATGCTTTTTAATTTCTGTGACCTCTGGTTACAAGAAGACATTAATTCTCATAGGCTGATATTCTGCCATGTTTGTACTCCCTGCTTTCAGTGGAAACCAAAGCAACAAGAATCCCAATTATGGACTGTAATGATAATCACCACCCCTATTTATTAAAATGGGAAGAAACGAGCTGATGTTAGTTTCGAGAATTCTCAAGTCTCCAGAAATGTCCTCCTGGGAAGATTCCTAAAATCATGCTCTGCTAGTGCCCTATAGGATTCAGTGAGTTTCAGTGCAACAACTCTTAAGATCATCTAAACTTTTCAGATGGGGGGAAAAATGTCATTGATCATCATGGAAAGTGGAGGGAACACTTGATTAAGTTTTCAGCTAGTTGCATATTCAAAATCCCTAGTCTGTTTATATGTGTGCCCCTGGCTTTGATACAGGAACATGGAGGAAACTGTGCTCTCTGCCCACCTGGACACTTTCTATGATCAAAATACATACTCGATAAGCTAAAAGAATTAGGGTTGATTCAAGAGGCAGATTTACAGCTTGAAGTATGTTATCTAGACAAGAGCAACCCCTCCGGGGAGCCATCGTGAGCTTGCCCCCTTCAGCGTTTGTGCTGATGGATGGATCTCATCCAAGTGAACTCATTGGTGGCAGGTCCCTATTTGATATCCACTGAGGAGTTGAAGCTACATTTTTGTCTTGTGTGGATGCACACATCACCATCAAAAGGTTCCTAGATAAGAATTTTTTTTTAAATCCTCTCCCACAGAGCCTTCACTACAGAGTCTTTTTTTTTTTTTGACAGTGAGGATCAAACTGCCTGAGAAATTCATACACAGAGGTTATCATTTGGAAGATGCCAGGCAAAAAGGAGTGGCCCACTCTTTCCTTTCTCCCTCTCCCTCTCCTTCCAAGAGTGATCACAAAAAGTTTTTTTTCAAATCATTGTCATTTACCCATAAGATATTTTAAGTAGATTGTGTTTCAGAAGGTAGCTCTTGTGCCTTGTAAGTAAANCTTATCACACTGAGGAAAGAAGGAACTTAATGCAGGATTTGTTTTTTCAGTTCTGTGCCTGTATTGATGGCCATTTTGCTGATGGTTCAGCCAAATTCCCGCAGTGTTCAGGGTACCAACATTCACATGTGAGATCAAATCATTGGTGACATTTTCCAGTGAAGCCAGGGTGGTCTCTAGGGAAGTGACCACACTGATGTGTGACACATGTCTCTTTTCTGTCATTGTAGTTCTGGGAGAGCCTATGGAATCTTTTTCATTGTTCTGGCACAGGCCAAGGAGGAAAAAGTATGCCTGTGTGTGTTGGGGGCAAGAGGTGGATGCTGGGGGATGACATTTTTAAACAGAGCTATTTTTAGGATGCCTGTGTGGCTCAGACGGTTAAGCGTCTGACTCTTGGTTTCCGCTTGGGTCATGATCTCACAGTTTCATAGGTTTGATCCCCTCATCGGGCTCTGAGCTGGCAGTGCAGAGCCTGCTTGGGATTCTCTCTCTGCCCCTTCCTCACTTGCGCTATGTCTCTCTCTCAAGATAAATAATTTTTTTATTTTTATTTATTTAAAAAAATTTTAATGTTTACTTCTGAGAGAGAGAGGGAAAGAGAGAGAGAGAGAGAGTGTGAGCAGGGGAGGG
>NW_027536464.1:6817249-6836541 GCF_008692635.1 Crocuta crocuta
TAAGGCTTGCTTATCTTGACAGATTAAAATGTAAAACCTAAAAACAAAAAGAAATCCTCACAAGTCTTCACCTGAAGAATGCTCTCTTGATGTATACCCACGCGAAAACTGCACGCAGACACTGATGTGCTGAGAAGGCTCTGTACGGTGGGGTAACATGGACACACATTTTAATGAGTCCCTGTAGATTTAAGATCTCTCAATGCAAGATTAGTCCTGCAGCACGGCTCTTGGTTTTCCTGGCGTTTAAAGGAAAAAACTCTTTAAAGACATTAGTAGGGGGTTAATGGGAGGTTTGATAAAAGTTTCTCTGGATCTTTTTATTAATGTTCAATGCAAACTAGACTCTAGGGTCTCTCCTAGCTGATCGGAGGAGATAGTCATTAATTTAGCCAGTTGGAGTGATACCTCGTCAATGTAGAAGCCCATCTAAAACCTTTGCTAGTCCTGCACAGTTCATTTCTCATCTCAGCCACGCACGTATGTTTTCAAATCCCTTGATGGCTTCTCCAGAGGGTGCAAAGATGGTGTTCGTATTTGAAGTAGTAAGCACAGCACTGAGAAATGAAAAATGAATCAGAATGAGGCCGTCAAGTGTTGCCGGTGAAGGCTGGTGAATGGATCTCCCTTCACACACACACACACACACACACACACACACACACGTATGTGAATATGATCATTTATGTAAGAGTGAAGGGATAGGAGTGGCGTTGGGGGGGGGATGTGAAAACGTGTCCTCAGTCTTGGGTGTAAATAAAACTTTCATTTTCTTAGAGGGAACACCAGTTGACTATTGAACAGCATGGGTTTGAACGGAGAAGGTTCACTTTTATGTGGATTGTTTTAATACAAGACTGTACTATAAATGTATCTTCTCTTCCTTATGGGTTCCTTAATATCATTTCCTTTTCTCTAGCTTACTTCATTGTAAGAATATAGCATACAATATACATAACATACAAAATAAGTGTTAATCTCTTTTTTATGTTATTGGTAAGGCTTCTGGGCAACAGTAGGCTATTAGTAGTTAAGTTTTGGGGAGTCAAAAGCTATACGTGGACATTTGATGGTATAGGGGTTGATGGTCTCTGCCCCTGTGTTGTCTGAGGGTCAACTGTATCAACACCTTTTTTTAAATGCAATTTTTATGTATACAGTAATTACTGGTAGGCTCAATACACACTATTTGTCTCTGCTGCTCAGTCAGCCTTGAAGCTAGATAATTTAGTACATTCTTTTTTTTTTTTTCTCCCCACCAGGACTTGTCACACCAACTCTGAATACAAATTCACAGACCCTGGTACCACACATAAGAAGCTGTGTGCCCCTATACATCTCCTGGTTTATTTTATTCTTAATTATGATCATAATTAGTGAGTATGCTTACTAATTATAGAAGCAGCAACAATATTCAATAGACATGAAATTATTTTATGTATAACCTTAGAATCAAAAGCCCGTTCCCTTTCTTTAAAAAAATGTACTAAGTGTTTTAAAATGGACACTTCCTAGGCACTGACAAATAAACTTCTAGGAATCCATAGGTGGGTCTGAGCTGTTAATGAGAAAACCTTAGCCTGGCTTCTCTGAAATCCATTGTGTGCTTCTTCAGGCCTCTAATTACTCATGCACAGAAAGGACTCTACCCAGCTTCTACTTAGGAGCCCTAATCATTACATACCAACCACTGAGGATGCGCAAACAACTTCCCAGCAAAATCTCTCAACACAATTGCTCTCCAATTTGTTGAAAGAATTTTAAAAATGTGTCTTTAGAAAGATTTCCGACTTAACATTCGACTAGTTTCATCATGTGTTTTGCATCTAACTTTCTTCGGAGTGAGAAAAATAGAACACGATGTACTTGAGATCAAAGGTGAATGAGAGACCATCTCCATGAAGGGACAATGTAAAAGAGTAGCGTGTATGACTATTTAAGAAGGGAATTGCTGCCAGCGTCCTGCAACCTCACCTCAGTGCTCAGAATGCATGTTTTCAAGAGAACTGGACATTGTCTGATCAGAACACTCAAGCATGTTCTACATTATACATGTAAACCTGAGTATCACTGGAAAAGACATCTGTGGTACAAGAAAGCAAAGGTATGCTTGAAATTCTACCCGATTCCCTGAAGTCTTGTTTATACAGCCAAAACCTCTAAAAAGGCAGGGGTCTTGCCAATTATGAAAATTATCTCGAATGTGAGATTAATCTAAATGTTAATCCACTGTAACCGTGGCCACGGTTGTTTCTGACAAATGACACCCTCATGTCAACACCTTCTCAACCTCCTTCCTGACTGACCCTCTTTGTCGTGTTCGTACTCCAGAGCAGGAGTCTGGACAAAGAGTGAGATCGTTAATATATATGCTGTACAGGCTATTCCCTCTCCTGAAGCCACTCAGCTCTGCTCTTGTCCTGTGAAACCAGTTTTAGACAATCCGCCAACAAACGAGGGGGCTTTGTTCCTATAAAACTTCTTGACAGACACAGAAAATTGTATTTTATATAATTTCCACACATTGCAAAATATTCTTCCTCTTTCGGTTATTTGCAACCTTTTGAATTAGAAAAACTATTTTTTAGTGGGTTACACACCACCTGGTAGAAGATTGAGATTTGGCTCCTGGGTTTTGGTTCACCAACCTCTGCTCGAGGGCACTAACAGAAGTCGGATATCTGTGCTTCAAAAATATCAACAGGCTCCCCCCTCGCTCCTCTTGCTTTTCAAACTTACAGAAAAGCGACAATTCTGGTCACCTCCTGTTTGGGTTAATATTCCATTACCATTCTCCAAGTCACCAGGAGTATGCTTTCTGCTGTTAATTTGATAGCGAACCACACTTGAGGCCACTCCCATGCTGTCCCTCATACCTAACTGTGGCCAGAACCTTTTCAGAATGACCTTGCTCTTCAACGCCTTTTCACACTGGGCCAAACTGGACCTCCTGATCCCTCTCCCTTCTTCCTGTTCCTTTCTAACCTTAGTTCTGTTCACACAATGGTCCCATTACCTGACATCTGCCTTCATTTCACTCTAGTTAGAGGCAGAATTGTACACAGTGATGGGAAAGAAGTTTGCACAGGCCCTTCCAAAGCTCTGTTCTTCATTTGATATTTATTTGTAGGATATTTTTGAAATCGCACAAAAATTGTCTAAGCCGCAAACCCCACAAAATCTGGTGCCACCATTCCGAGAGCACATTACCTAACTCAGTTGCTCTAAGATGTTTCTGTTTCTCCCACCATCTCCTTGAAGCCTTCCCCTTACCATGTAGAAGACAGGTAGCAATTATACCCAGTGGGGATGAGAATTCCCACTGTTCTCCATTATCCTACTCAAATAACATAATCTGTCTAATTAAAAGATGACAAAGAAAGAAAGAATGGGAACTTGCCAGTTGAGTAATAAAAGACAGTATGCCTCTTGTACTTAGTTATTTTCTTTTCTCTACTCATTATTTTGGTTTTATTAAATTTAGCACTACTTGAGAAAGAATTTGCTGATTGTTTTTGCTATAAATAAACGTGTTAAGTGACAAACAGGTATGGAATATCTACTATGGACTGTGCAGTGGCATTAACATCGAGGTGTCCTGTCATTTTATTGTTGATGTGGTGGGTTTTATTTCCTTTCAGTCTTCTTGATTGTCCATCCTAGAGAACAAGGCCAGTATAACAAGTAGCACCAGTTCATGTGAAGGTGAAACAACTGGGCTTCTTCACAAGGGGCCCAAAAGGGCTGTTTATAACTGCCTACCCTCTACGAGCAGTGTCGGGAGGACTATGTTCCCGGCATGAAGCAGTGGAACCAAGCAGAGCCAGGCTGGCGACAGGACCCTTGGAAAGTCGGAATTTCTATGAAGTCACGAAACCCGTTTCTCAAACGTCTATCACTAGAGCAGAATTTCTCCGTCTTGGCACCATGGCCATTTTGAATCAGATAATTCTTTGCTGTGGGGGCGGTGCTATGCACGATGGGGTGTTTAGCAGCATCCCTGGCTTTCGCCCACGAGATATAATGGCGCTCCCAGCTGCGACAACCAAAAAGATCTCCAGACATTGCCAAATGCCCAGAGAGGCACGTGGAACAACTGGACTCAAGAGGCAGCTAGCTTACTGTTTTGCCCTTCAAAGGAAATACCTGGGTAGGTGTGGGTTTGGAGGGGTAGAGAGAAGGCAGGATTCAGGTGCACCCTGCTAATTTTGTGGAAGCATGTTTTGGAATTTTCCCCATCCTTGGAATTGCCTTTAGAGCCCATTTCTGGGGGTGCCTTAGTTGATTAAGTGGCCAACGTTGGCTCAGGTCATGATCTCACAGCTCGTGAGTTCAAGCCCCATGTGGGGCTCTGTGCTGACAGCTCGGAGCCTGGAGCCTGCTTCGGATTCTGTGTCTCCCTCTCTCTCTCTGTCCCTCCCCTGCTCATGCTTTGTCTCTCTCTCTCTCTCTCTCTCTGTCTCAAAAATAAACATTCAAAATTAAAAAAATACAACAACAACAACTAGAGCCCATTTCTGAACATCCTCCGGGAATAAGCCCGACTTCTTCACGCTCATAACTCATGGCTGTATTCTTGGAATTACAGACTTCTGGAATTAGAAAAGATCTTAGAGATCAGCTAGGTTCAAATAACTACGTAATCCACCAAATATCCAGACTCCTCCAAACTCAGTGTGTTAAAGATATTCGTCACCAGGACACAGCAGCTGTGCTAAAAAGAGATTACCAGATGCCATTTCATTGTCAAGTATCTACAAGAATATTTCATGCCAAGTAAAAATCAGAAGTGTGATCACTGGGGCACCTGGTCGTCTCCGTCGGTAGAGCATAATGACTCTTGATCTCGGTTGGTGAGTTTGAGTCCCATGTTGGGTGTAGAGTTTACTTAAATAAACAAAGAAACAATCAAATAAATAAATGTGTGATCGATGTCCCAGGTGCAATTGGGGGTTAGGAGGGAATGAGTATGACCATAGCCATGCATAATGATGTAAAACAAACAGAACAACCTTGAGCATGATTGGGCCACAGAGCTGGGAGGACAGGGGTGGCGGGTTTGGAGGCTGAGGCTGTGCAAGCTAGCTCTGACATTGTCAGATCTACTGCTGGCTGCCATCTCAGCATTTTTTCGCAAAAAGATTCACAGTTCTGTTGCTTGGCCAGGAAACACCCTTGTTTCATTTTTACAGCGGGTCTTTCTCCTAGCGACACATCCTGTATTCATTTGCCCGAGATGGTCCACTTAAGGAAAAGTAAACCAAAGAAAAGCCATTTAGAAAACAAATCACCCAGCCGTCTCCGTATTCGCTTTTCATAAACACCCAGAACCATCTCTTCCTAAACAAAACACGCAACGGTTGCTACATCTAACGGATGTTAGATGGAGGAAGGGCAACTGTAAGTTTTCCCGGGCAATCTCACTTTGTTCCTTGTGGACTGTAACGCAGGGAAGTGTCAGTAGGGAGGGGGGAGGAGTTGCCATTTTCCTTGTCTGCTCTTCTAGAAGGCTCTTCTTGTCTGCTCTTCTGCTGGGGCTCCCACCCTCACCCGCCTCCCACCTTCTCCTTCACACTCTTGGCATAGAGTGGGGGTGGGGGTGAATTCTCCCCTGGAGGTCACCCTCCCACCTGCACAGAGCGGACAACCTCAGGGGCTCAGGCTTTCTCCTTCAGGGAGCCTGCCCTCAGCCAGCTGAGCTAGACTGTCTCTGGGTGACACTGGGCAAGCGTCATTAGAGCCAGCCCTTTTGGCCCCAGAAATAAAGCTCACATCCTTCAATCAGATGGTCAGTCAGCAATAAAGCTGACGTCCTGAGTTCCCTTTGTCTGGGTGCCAGTGGTCAATTGGGTTTGAACTCAGGAGGGGAAGAAAAGCACTTTGTTATTTACCTCTTCAGACCCCAACGGTAAGATTTGGGTGAGAATGCTTTAAACCATGTGAGAACACCAGCCCATTCACACCACATTCCACAAGTAAAGGATCAAAGGCGGGTCAAACCTACGTTTCCAGTGCCCAGATACTGGTTTCACAAATGGGGTGAGCGCCAAGCTGAATACAGAGATGCTATTAATTATCCAATAATTGAAAAAGAAAGCAACGTTGTCCTTTCAGGAACGGGGGGAGGGGGGGTGCTCACTGGTTTCAGGGACTAGCCCTGACATCAGCTAGGGTGAGTCGGGTCACCTTCATGAACCTGTTCAGCTCTGAGCATCTCAGAGGTCTTGGTGACAAAACCAGGTACCTGAGGAAGGTCTGTATTTTGTTGTTGTTGCTGCTGTTCTGTTGTTGTTAAATAGCTACTGATGAGAGAAAGAACCAGGGCAAAGAACCAGAAAAACAGGGCAAAACTGGAGAGCCCCTAAAGTGTGGCTTTCAGGTGCTAAATGCTAACATGCATTTATTCTATGTATTCCTTATAGGATGAGCCATCGTTGCCTACAGGGGTCTCTAAGGAACTGGGTTTAATGAAATGATAGGAACGACTGCAATTAGAATATAATTGTGTGTACATAAATATGCTTAGGGGAGCCTTGATAGAGTTTACGATTGCTACATTCACCCAGAATTTTGGCCCGCATTATTAATTTGCCCTACTATGAAGAAAGGGTTTGTTAATCAGAGATAAACTATTCCGCTGATACTGAATTAGAGAACTCCAAATCGTATAACGAGGCAGTGCTACGCATATACACAACTCTCTACTAAGCGAAAGCTTTCCGGCTGGCCACATAGGAGGTCTCCTTATTGAAAGATTTATTTTTAATTTTGAACAGCTTCCCAGCATTATCCTTCATGAAAATTAAAATAGGGAGACGGAGTTTTGTCCCGTTCAGCAAACCGCCTGGCAGGTCTGCTCGTCACGAAGCTTCGGTGTGTCAGAGGAACTCCCTGCCCACCCTCCTGCTAGATCTAAAAGCCATGAGAGACTCTTGAATGCTGAGAACAAACTGAAGACTGATGGGTGTGGGGGGGAAGGGGGTGATGGGCATGGAGGAGGGCACTTGTGGGAATGAGCACTGGGTGTTATATGGAAACCAACTTGACAATAAACTATTTGTGAAAAAAAAAAAAGAAACTGCTTACAGAATCAAAGAATTATAGGAATTTTATTTTTATAACTTTTGTGGCATGATTAACATGTATTGACTATTTTTATGTGTTTTTCCTTTGTGCAAAGCAACACAATCCTGAGAAACAAAAAGAAGACAAAAATAATCTATAATTCCATAGCTCATCGATAACTACTGTCAACATATAGGCACATCACTTCCTGTACTTTTTTAATGCAATTTTAAACATATATACACATGTATGTATTATATGTAATATATATGTGTATTGTATATGTATTTGAAGGCATCATAATGCATATATTTTATAATTTACTTTTCATACCCAACTATACCATGATCATCTTTTTTTTTTTACATGGATAACTATACTTCTTTGTAATTTAAAAACTTTTTTTAAAATGTTCATTTATTTTTGAGAGAGAGAGACAGAGAGCAAGGGGAGAAGGGGCAGAGAGAGATAGGGAGACACAGAGTCCAAAGCTGGCTCTAGGCTCTGAGCTGTCAGCACAGAGCCCTATGCGGGGCTTGAACCCACAAACTGTGAGGTCATGACCTGAGCCAAAGTCGGATGCTTAACTGACTGAGCTACCCAGGTACCCCTAAATCTATGTAATTTTATTCATTATCTAGCATTTGATCCTGTAGATAATTTACAATCAACCCTGTATTGTAGGATTCTTAGGCTTGTTCATATTTTCACCTTTATGAACAGAATACTGCAAATACTATCTATGTGAATAATAAGAAAAAAAAAAGAATCACACCTACATTTTTAATGGAACTTAGACTTTCTTTCCCTCCCTCTCGCGTATGGTTTTTGCACATTTTCTTCTTTTGGAGGATTTTTAGCCTGCCTTCCTTGGACTCCTTGGGCCTTCTGTTAGAGCTGACATAATCCCTTGGCCCCAATTCTTACGTATACAGAGTCATAGCAGTCCCCCCACAAAATCTGTAGGAGCCAAGCCTGTCCTCCACAGGTCTCCCAAAGGCTCTTCTCTGCCAGAGAGAATGATGTCACCTTGCACAGCTGAGGCCTCAAAAAGGTCCCTTCCTACTTTTAAATCAGTTAAGAACACAAAGTAGTGATGTGTCTGAAGATAAGTACATCAGGCTGAACATAAGAATATTGATTGGATCATAAACCGGATTCCCCAGCGGGCGCAGAGAGGTTGGCTCTGTCTAACTCAGAGATACCAGTAGCACCAATATGTTCCCCAGGATCTACGGGCAACATTTCCAAAAAAGAACTAATAAAAAGCTGGCAAAGACAGAGTACTTGTGATGCTATCAAAAGCTCCTAAGTCACACCAGTCTTTGTAGAAAAATAAAACTGATCACCACTAACAGTGTTCACCACCCCAAAAGCGCAGAAATAAAAGACCAGAGCAAAACCAGACGATCTGTTAACACCACATATTTTAAAAGACTGGTTGCATCTGTATAATTGAAGCTACCTTCCCGTAAGATTTGCCATTCTAGCTCCAGTTTAAAATCTCGCCTGCATCGTAACTTTGTATTTATTTTAGAGAGTTCAGGGCAAGGGAAAAAATAATGGCTTTGGACTGGGACCCTGGAATACTTTTTACTATAGAATCAATTAATACAGATATATTTTACTTAACTATTGAGTGCACTTACTGAAACATTCATTTAAGAGAGAAGTACAGTAAGAGGTGATAGGACTGCTTGGCAATTTATAATCCTGTTCCGGCGAAGTTTGTTGTTCTTAAGAGCCTCGTGAAAGGATAAGCTATCGTTCTTTTTTCCCTATTCCCCTTTAACTTTCCAGAAATAAATAACAAGGAGCCAGCAATGTGAAGCAGGTGGCAGAGATCCAAAATGGAAAATTAGCAGAAGAAAGCGTGGAAACGTTTGCAGGAAAGGAACAGAACAAGTGGGTCAGGAGCTGTAACCTGCAAATGCAAATTCCACTTTGAGCTTTGAAATATCCGCTATTCGACACTTTGTAACAGTTCTGCAGGGAACTCAGCAGAAACTCTTCATGAACAGAGAATGTCTTCAAGGCCTTGGATACAAGAGGAAAGTGATGCCGAAAATGGGGAAAATGAAATCTCCCTGCTACCCGCCACGTGTCATTACGGATTCGCCTATCAAAGTGGCTACAAACCTACTTTGTGTTTTGAGGACAATTTTGCCAAACCACACAGAGAGGGCTGCCCATTAAACTATTCACCGTCCACAGATTTACCTGACGACCATTGTAAAGGTCTGTATACATTTTTTAAATTCAAACAAGATCAAAACTATAGCCACTGATGCTTTTGTTGGAAAAGACAGCACATGCCAATATTGTATTCTGCATTGGTAAGAAAGCAATTTATTAACCCAAGAGAATCTTTTAAATGCTCTGATGTCCAATCATGGGCCTTGTGATCAAAATGGCTGATACAATCCCTCACAAGAGAAGTCCAGCATGGAGTGGCTCAGCTCACTGGACTGGCATCCTCTTTCAATCAGACAGTGTCTCTTAATCTCATGCAATCGTCACCATGCAGTATACGGCATGCTATGCAGTTGGATGTCCAAAACAGTATTGGTGGAATGAGTGATCATTCTTCTAAGAATCTTTTGTATTACAAAGCAGCTCGCAAGTTTATATTCAGATCTATGTGGTCCTACTTTGATTGTAGAATTAAATTTAATTCATGGATACCTACTTAAGCCCTTTATCTCTATATGTTTATTTACTTCTTATTTTTTAAATTTTTTAATGTTTACTTATTTTTGAGAGAGAGAGAGAGAAAGAGTGTGGGGGAAGAGCAGAGAGAAAGGGAGACATAGAATTCGAAGCAGACTTCAGGCTCTGAGCTGTCAGCACAGAGCCCGATGGGGGGTCGGGGGGAGGTTTCAAACCCACAAACTATGAGATCACGACCTGGACCAAAGTCAGACGCTCAACCAACTGAACCACCAGGCGCCCCCTCTCTATATGTTTATATCATATAAGAAAGTAGACCCAATTCCTACCTGCTTGGTTGGTCGTCACGGTGACAGACACTGACTGGTCCGGGCTGGGGTTATACTTGGACACCCCATTCACTGCCCAGATTTCAAATGTGTAATTGGTGTGAGCCAAGAGGTCAGTGATGGAAACTTTGGTGGTCTTCAGGCCATTCTGCTGGGGGGTATAGTGGACTCCACTCCCGCAGGGCCGGCACTTGCTGGAATCACCAGCCCCACATCGCTTGCACACCACATTGTAGGAAATGTCCTGGCGGCCACCTGTGTTCTGAGGACTGCTCCATTCCAAGTTCACTGACGTCTCATTGACATTTGAAATCAAGTTGAGGGGAGCAGATGGTGGGCCTAGAGAAGGGAAGAAAAAAAAACACATGTACATTACCACACCAAGAACTCAAACTAGCCTTTTGGAATCTCTCTGAGTTTCCATTATTCTCTGCAACTATGGGAAGTAAGGTGGGCCCATGTGGCAAAGAAAGCAGAAAGCCAATCAAGTCAGCAAAAAGCAAACAAACAAAACAACAACAACAAAAACCAAAAAAAAAAACCTTTTAAAAAAGTACAATGTGAAAGAAGGCTGCATGGATGTTAATTTCACTCCTGTACAAACAATGGGAGCATTGCCTGCTACCCCGAGATGCCATGCGTCTCTACATCAAACACGCTCCGAGTCCAGGCTTCTCTTTGAAGTGGCAGAAAAATAAGATAGAACTTATCTGGTTTTTATCTCATCATCTGAAAACAGGTATATGAGCGTGATTCAAGTTCCCAGGGCCATTGTGGGACTCTGGTAAAGTAATAGTTATGTACCAATTTTGAAGATAAATCGGGATTCCTAAGTGCGGCATGTCCTCAATGTGAAATAAATTAACTGAATTGTGTAGATGTGCCTCTTCAGTTTAACACGGCAGTTGAGGGTTAAGCTCTTTGTAGGTAATTAGTAGAAACTGGTGTAACCTGGTTGCAGAGATGTCAAAGGTGCAGTTGTTGGGAGATCCCAACTTGTGGCAGTGATTGTGCAAAGGCTCTGGGGCCCTGCGTCCTGCCCTTCAACAAGCCAAGGCCGGACCAGGCCCTTTACGCTTACTCATTCCCACTGACATCAAAGAGTTTATGAAACATGAATGGTGGTGGTAGCTATTTTGAAACAGAACAACTGACCGCAAACAACATAGTGGTTGGTTTTAAAGATAGCAATAAAAAAAATAAGGCTAGAGAGCCATGATGAACCCTCTTGCTTCTTGCTGTAGATTAGTCTTTACATGTCAAAGAGTTGTAACGCAAACTGCCTTCAAGGAGAAGGATCAAGGGGGAGAAGGGAGGGAATATTCCTGATCTGAGCCAGCTGCAAAGGTTGGAAAGACATCTGCCTAGCTCTAATGAAAAATACCACCTCAATGGGACACGTGGAAAGTCCTCTCTTTTCCTTTCTCTTTCCGATTTTGGTCTTCCAAGAAAAGAACCAGAGTGAGTTTTAATGAAAATTCCAGGTTTTGTGCCCGCTTGCTCTATTCTCATTTATTTGCAATGACTGCTTTAAGGGAAATGTGTTCGTGTTCCTCAGGAAAAGGAAGTTAACTGGAGGCCTGTATGAACTGGGAAGAAGCATTTTCTAGTCAACCATATTGGACTGTGTTTTTTCACAGTAGCCATTGACAGAGAATCGAAATAGGTGACCTACTAATAATGAGTCATACTCAATATTTATCACTCAGCTCATGCTGATGGATTGCTAAAGGATCTTTGTGGTAATGCTGAGAGAGGGTAATCCAGGGATTCCCCAAGCTCCCCTTGAGACTAATTATCAACAATCTTTTAGTTTTGAGGTCTGTTCCCCATCCAGGGTTGTAAAATTTGTGCTTAAAAGTAAGATTACCCTGCAGAAGTCTTGCTTAGATTTCAAATTTATAGCTACAGTCTTTAGCTTATTGACTGGAATATTATAAAGGTAAGTATTTTGTCAATAAATGAACAGTTATTTAAAATCATGGTGTCCTAGAGACAGATAGGAAGTTACAGATAATTTGGCCAAGCAAATAACCTCATTTCAAAAAAATGAGGGAACTGAGATCCGGTAAGTGGACCTGATAATACTAAAAATCATGCAATTTAATTAGTGACAGATCTGGACTAAAATCCAAAAGTACTAACCCCCAGTCTGGGCTTATTTCCACTCCATTATGTGGCTCCCAATAAAGGTATAATAACAACAAAATCAGTAGTTTCTGCCAAAGTTTAAGAGGTAAAGGTAGGAAGAGGGAGGGCATGTCTTCAGTCCTGTTCAAATGTTATGGATGCTCGCCACCATGGTGATATCCATTAGTAGTCAGCAGCTAAAACCACAGCTTGGTTTATAAAATGGGTCAGCCACGGGTTCCTATTTTGCTGTGACTTCCAGGGTTAAATACGAGTGACTCTTAAATCCATTAACCTCCTTGCCAAGGTTCCTGATCCACTTTCACATGGGAAAATGTGACACAATGAATCAAGCAATGCAGAAGCAAAAAGTCAGTAATTAGTATGTAGGACGGGGCATGGCGGTGTCTAAACAGAGAAGAAATGGAGCAGAAAACTAAATGGTCACAGGACTCAGAGATATAACACTGCCCCATGGGAAAGAAAAAAAAAGATGCAGCAAGATTTCAAAATGGAGGGCTGGGTCAAAAACCCTGGGGTGGAAGCTAAAGGGAAGACAGAGTTCAAGTTCCATGATGCCTCCATGAATGGTTTGGTGAATTGTACTGCGTATGTTTTGCTTTGCTGCCATAGATAGTGATGTTATATGGGCTTAAAAATTGGACTATGGCAGAGTTTTATTTTGTGGGGTTTTTTTTTGGGGGGGGAGGGGCAGCAGATATAAAAATGCCCACCCAGTATGATTCTAATGGTGTTCTGCAAAGGCCTGGAAAAGAGCGCATGCTTTATAAATTAAAATCATAACTGTGGTTGTATTTTGTTTGCGGGATCGTGGTTTTCTTTTCTTTTTTTTTTAACTCGTGAAAATTAAAAGATGGTAAGTATATTTCCATTTACAAGGAGGCACCATCTTTTCCTCAGAAAATAAAGTATTCTCAGGACAAGAAAATATAAACTTTAATACGACCAAAAAGCCCATCCAGTTCCAACAGTCATGCCTAATATTAATAGCAGCACCTTAAAACAATTACTTGTTGAGATGGAAAAGAAAACAGGCTATAAGGAAAAGAAAACAGCATTCTCAGTCACATGGGCTGTCTCGGTAAATATAAGGCATCCAGGAGAAAAAAACTTAACCCTTCGATTATATTGTCTTCTGTTTACGTAAGTAGTGTATCTGGATATTTGGGAACAATTAAATTTCTGACAAGTGATTTTGCCTTTCTCATCAGAAATACGTCAACCTGGAGTAAGTCTCCAGTTACAAACATGAGATCTGTAACAAAACGGGATAATCATGCTGTTTGTTTAACTTTCCTAGTCTCCATATTGAGATCATCTCTACTAAGTCCATAACCTCAAGTAGCTTATAGGTCATTTTACATGATAAGGTTTTCTCCTTTCCACAACTACCCACTACTAGCCTTTATATAGGACTGGCAGCAATTCTGCTTATGGTATCGTTCCACATTTCAGGACAACATTTATTTTTATGTGTAACTTTGTTCGGAACATGTGACGGGGTCTTGCTATTCATACACACACTGCCTATCTGTTTACACCACCAGTCTATGTACTCCCCAAGAGAGTTGATGTCTTCATCATTTCCCAGTGTCCACCCTGATTCCCAGTTCAGAACACGCACAGTAAATGCTCGAGGAGTTGACAGATGAATGAATGGCTAGATGGAAAACTAACAAAGTTCTGTAATGCATCTGAGGCTTACTACCTATGGTGTGTAAATACAGCCTTCCTTGAGCTAAAGCTGGGTGAGTCAGCTCTTTACATACAGACTCATTTGCATTAAGATAAAGGAGTATCTCGATATATCTAGTTTAATTCAAGTCCCCCTTTTCTACAGTTTAAAAAGACTTTGGAAAAGGTAAGTAGGGCTCTATATGTCATATATCAGTGATTACTTTTTCTTGGGAGGGACTGTGGACTCATTTGTTTATTCAACAGATACTTATTATCTGTCGCCTGCTCTAGAAGACAGAGGGAAAAAGAAATCTGATTCATTTTGATGTTTCCTAGATAACTGAAGAAGGAAAGGGCAGGAAATCAGGTGGAAGGAAAAGACTAAAGGAAGCTAAATATGGACGATGTGAGCATGAGGAGGTATAGTGCAGGCACTGTACTCACTCTCATTTTTATATCTCCATTACCAGCCAGTGTGGCTAGGAGCTTAAAATGTGGACTCCATGGGGGGCCTGGTCGGCCCAGTAGACTATGCAACTCTTGATCTCAGGGCTGTTAAGTTCGAACCCCATGTTGGATGTAGAGATTCCTTAAAAATAAAATCTTAAAAAAATTAATTAAAAATTATGTGACCTTGGGGCAGCTGGGAGGCTCAGTCGGTGAGCATCCAACTCCAGCTCAGGTCATGATCTCATGGTTCGTGGGTTCGAGTCCCACATTGGGTTCTGTGCTGACAGCTCAGAGCCCGACACCTACTTCAGATTCTGTGCCTCCCTCTCTCTCTGCCCTTCTCCTGCTCATTTTCTCCCTCTCTCTCTCAAAAATAAACATTAAATTTTTTTAAAAAAAATAATAAAATATATGGCCTCCATCAATCATGGTTTTGTTAATTTAGGATTGGTTATTATTACTTTCTTTCTCCATCTTATTTCCAGGTGATCGTTTATCGGGGCTTGAAGCTGTAGAAAATCTTATATCTAAAGAAAGCTAAGCTTTATATTTTGAAAGGTAGACTGGCCTTTTTCTTACTAGCATTTGTAGAACCACAGCTTTCCTATACCTTTTATGTTTACCATCAAAATTAAGACATTTTTAACTACAAATCAATCAAATGCTGGAGTGTCGGTAAGGGAAAATAAATGTACTTCCTTTCCATTTTTTTTTAAACTTCTTTGGAATTCATGTATAAAAGTCCCTATCTGTCTCCAAGAATGGAGCTAGAATGTTAAACTATTTTAAATGTCTCATGTTTAGAATGTCCTTCACGTTTGAAAGATAATGTAGTGGCAGAGAAAATAGCTCTGCTACCGGAACCTAAACTCAAATGCAATAATCCTTTACTTACAAATCCTTTACAACAGTATTCAACAAAACTTTCTCTGTAAAGGACCAGATGGCTAGTCAGTATTTCAGGCATCATGGGCCACACGTTCTCTGTAGCTACTACTCAGCTCTTCACTGTACCTTGAATGCAGCCATAGACATCACCTAAACAAATGGATGTGACTGCGTCTCACGAAAATTTTATTTGCAAAAACCAGGGGTGGTTGAATTTGGCCTTCGGGCGGTAGTTTGCCAACCCCAGCTATAAAGAAATTGTTGGGATAAATGTACCCTTCCCTCAACAAATGCTCATTAGAATCCTCACAATTTGGCACATTAGTTCTAGGAACTTCAAAAATTTTTTTAACGTTTTATTTATTTCTGAAAGAAAGAGAGGGAGATACAGAATCTGAAACAGGCTCCAGGCTCTGAGCTAGCTGTCAGCACAGAGCCCGATGTGGGGCTCGAACCCACGAACCGTGAGATCATGACCTGAGTCAAAGTCAGACGCTTAACTGACCGAGCCACCCAGGTGCCCCTAATTCTAGGGACTTCAAACACACCCTGAAATGATCTAGGGGGCTCAGTCCAAGAACCCCCGATTTATATCTTCCTACAGCCCTAGATTCTAAGGTTGAAGTTACTTCTACCTTCACTGACTCAGGAAGAAATAAAATATGTGACATACTATGGCTGATTTCCTGAGTTTCTCAGTGTTTTGAAAGAAATGGGCACTGTCTTTCCTGCCACTGTGAATAAATTGAATGAACATCCATTTGCTTCACTGGTGTGAAATACTTTCTGTATGGCACAGCAGGTACTTGTGAAAGGTGCTACAGTGGGTAATTATTATTTTCTAGTGGGATGTCAAGTTGCATTCGGTTGACAGGAGTTTGACAATATGAAGCCCCAAAGAAACCGTTGTCAAAATACAGCAAAAGCAAAGGACTATCATATCATATAATAAAATATCATATCGTGTTATATCATAAAAGGAATCTTGATCTTCCTTAACCCAACATGTGCTCTCTTCTGGGAAAAGACCACCTTCCAGAAACAAAGCATACTTTATCCAGAGAAGTTTAGTGAATGTGACATTTAAGAAGGGCAGTATTCCAAGTATAAGAGAAAATTCTAGTAACTCTACAAATCTTAGTTCTTCTCTCTTGTGTATTAGATGAAAGTATAATTCCTGAGTAGTTTAGAGCACGCACTGGTTTACATCAGGATTTAAAGTGGCCCCTGTAGGAGACCCCCATGTGAACACATCCACATGAAATCTATAGGAGCCTTACTTAGGTCATTGAAAAGGGATCAGCCAACACTGAACCTAAAGTCATAAATGCCTCTGATTTGAAGGAGGAGCTTGGTATAAACCATTCCATGGAAAGTCAAGGTCAAGCTAAGTGCTCCCTATGTACCCCACCCCCAACCCACACGTCAGATAAATGCATTTTTTCCCCAATTTTATAGGTAGCAACTGGAATTTCAGAAAAAGTTTAGAAACCTAAAAGATGGATGCTGTGATCACTGCAGTTAGAAGTGGGTTCTTCTGAAGGTTTTAAATCTGTATGGACACAAGGTTTAATATGCCACAGAACCCCCCAATTTGCAATTTCTTATAACAACTGTTAAAATGCTAACAGACTTTGGGGCCAGGGGGGAAAAGTCAAGTTGAAAATTCCCATTATTAGCACAACTCTAGACACGCAACTCATATATTTTAGACATCGTAGCTCCACCTGCAATTCTCTCCCCCTGGCTTTTTCAATAGCTGCCTCCTTACCCCTCGGGGGGGGGTCTCAGCTCAGATCCTCCCTCCTCCCTCCTGACTCCTCCACGCAAAGCAGAATGCTCCCCTTTCCTCCATTGTGCTGTTATCACATGGTCTTTCTTCCTTCTTGTGAGAATTTTAGATCATCCTACTTGTTATTCATATTCCAATTAGAACAGAAATATTTATTCTGGTTCATGAGAGTATCCCCAGCCCTTAGGAAGGTGCCAAGCATATAATAGATATTCATGAAGTGTCTACTGCATAAGTTAACAAATTAATGATTCTTTAACCCAGTTCAGCTCCATCCTCAGAAGCGTCACCACTAGAGCACTTGTGTATGTTGCAAAAGCATATTTCAGGGGCGCATGGGTGACTCAGTTGCTTGAGCATCGACTCTTGATTTCAGTTCAGGTCATGATCCCAGGGTATGGGATCGAGCCCCACACTGGGCTCTGCGTTGAGTGTGGAGCCTGCTTAAGATTCTCTCTCCCTCTGCACTTCTCCCCCCTCCCCTCTAAAAAAAAAAGAGGGGTGCCTGGTTGGCTCAGTGGGTTGCATGTCTATGACTCTTGACTTAGGCTCAGGTCATGATCCCAGGGTCATGGGACTGAGCCCCACATCGGGCTCCACACTCAGCATGGAGCCTATTTAAGATTCTCTCTCTCCCTCTGCCCCTCTCCTCTGCTCTCACTTTCTCACTCTCTCTACAAAAAATAAATAAATAAAGACATTTCTGAAAATAAACAAAATAGCATATTCCAAAAAGAAAAAAAAAAAAAGGCAATCACAAGCTAGAAGGTTGAAAACCTTCAAATCTGCAACCAGAGCAATGAGATAGTTGATAGGAAGACAAAATAGCTGGGTTCGTGTAAAGAGTGGCTTCCAGAACTATCACAGACATTTAATACTTAACTGATTTTTAATCACCATTTTAAAATTCAATGCCTGAGCCATGAAATTAATTCTGGATGTGGAAAGAAACATCCCCCAAGAGCATGGGCAGAAACCTGACTCTTAAATGATCAATGTCTTCAAATGCTACTACTGTCACCGTACAAAAACGCCAAGGCAACCAGTATAAGACATCCCTTCTGAGGAAGAGGCGCCATGGGGTCTCGAGTTGCACTTCATAAGGCTTCATTAATCATGTACAACTTTTGGACTGTCAATAATACTTCAGTGCCTTAGCTGTAAAACCTTCCAACCCTTCAGATAAGCCTGCGTTAATCTCTCTCCAGCTGAAAGACAGGCTGTAACACGGAGTCAACAGTTGGGGTGTGTAAGTTTTGACTGAAATGAAGCCCATGCTTCCTCCCCCGACAGTTGTATATGTTGCCACCATTAATTGCTTTCTCTCAGTCCTCGAGGCTGTGGGTTTGTTTACACAAAGACTGCTGTTCGGAGACACCTCTTCTGAGATAGATGAACGGGGCAGTTTATGTGTTTTAATGATGAGTAGAGCCAAAGCATAACTGCCCATTATTAAAAAACAGAACTATTTGGATGCATTCATCAGTTGTCACTCCATGAAAAATTCTTGGCTTCCTGTCAGGGTAACTTCTTGCTGCAATTGTGCCCCTGCCTCTTTTTCTGATGTATCTACTTTAACATCCTCCTCTCCAGAAACCTGTCTTTACTGGACTCATTGAGGTTGTGGCTTATTTATCTGAAGAGGACTAGTTTATGGCTGAAGTACCTTAAAAGGAAACTCTCCATTAGCCATGAGGAAGGCATAATGTGAAAGACAGAGAAAAGCGCTTGGTTTTGTTGTTTTTTTCCAAAATTATGAGCAGTTTGCTTTAGAATTAGCCAGACTGTGAATTAATTTACATTTCTTGCAAAGTGGGTTTTTCATACTTTATCTTATTTCATCCTCATAATAAAGCCTGACAAAGAGCATTTATTAGCCTCATCAATCTGATGACCAACATGAAGAGAAGTTAAGCAAGTTGCCTAAATGAATACATTTCAAATGTGCAAAGGTACTGTGACCAGAAAGTCTGATTTTGAGGCTATAATGACCCTTGTCACAAAGATACAAGGAATCCAAAGAAGGAAAAAGAAGAAAGAAAGCACAACTCTGAGCTTTTTGTGGACCATTCCTCCCTTTCACACTTCACCCCAGAATCACACTTCTAGCTTCCCGTCCTTCATGCTGAAATTTGCTGCTATGATTTCCTAGATGGTGCTCTTGTCTTCATTGAGTTATCCTCTCTCTCTGGTCCTAACTTCCACTCAAGAGGGCAATTAGGAGTTCCTGTTAAAGGCTTTTTTCTGGGGGGGTGGGGTGGGGGGAGGTC
>NW_027536464.1:6838160-6868730 GCF_008692635.1 Crocuta crocuta
CAGTTCATCTTCTGTTGAGCTGTAGATCGCATGTAGAATAAGAGTCAACTATGGGAGGAAAATAAAAATACTGATAGCAAAGAAGGGATCCAGTTCTCTCCCCAGGGGATCTCAGCAGAATGTATAATTGACCCTGTTTCATAGAAGCATGCTGTGCACAACCACTGTATGACTTCCATGAATGGTGTCAAAAATGTTATCCACAAATGACAGTGCTCAGTTGATAATGAGCCACTCTTAATTATTCATGGTGGTGGAAAAATTGCTATAACCTAGCTAAATGGCATTGGCAGGTGATTCAAACCTTTCACCTGGGCATACATTACATCAGTGTTCCTCATACCTATGCCATTTGCCAGCTGAATCCACATTGTACTGCTAATCCCTATAAAATGTCCTCATTGGACTGTTTATCTATATAGAATTGAGAAGTAGGCTGGAGGACAGAGAGAAGGCTAAACTAGCATTGTTTTAAAACACATAATTCGATGAGAGGATACTTGATCCTTTTTAAATATCCTGAAACTTCTTCAAATTTTACAAACAACCAAACGGCAAGCGGTCACTCTGGGATCCATCCAGTCTCTTCCAGTAAGCATTACTTGCTGATCTTTCCCCCTATATCCCTGTCTTTGGACAAGAATCATACACTTGCATTCTCCAGAGGTGCTTTTTTTCTCTTAGTAGTCAAAATGCTGCAAGGCAATCCGAAAGGGAGAGACAAGGATGTGGGTAACTCATTACTGATGTCAGACTCTGAACTATTGGGATCTAACCAAATGAGCACCTTAAAATGAACCTGTTGAAGACTGCATCCGAATCATCAAAATTTCTTTGATTGTTCTTGTCTGTCTGGTATGGTCTAAGGACAGGCATATTAATCAGCTTAATAACTGATTACCAGGCAGCATGACCATATGCTGTGAACTAAAAACCCTGTCACTGAATCTGGCAATGGGGGAGTCGGTGTCTCAATCGGAGTTTTTACCCCATGACAAATGGAATGTAGTATGGTAACTGTACTCTCATTTTACCAATTTGATACATGGCATGAAGTACCAAATTCCCCTGTAATCTTAGATCCACAAATTTTCATAAAAATATGTTCACAAAACTGATTGATTACAGGGATGATAAAATGCTTTATGGTTAAAGATCAACCAGTGGATTTCCTGAAACACTTATTAACAAAACTGTAGGAATCTTTTGCCTTTGTTTTCACTCCTCTACCAACTAGTCCTTCACTATAGCTAATTACACTCTCATGGATCAATTTCATAGACTGTCCTTCCTCCCATCATTACATTATTAGTTACTTGAAGCTCTAGAGCAGAAAGATATATGCTTTTGGATGGAAAAAATGTAGCTTACTTGAAACCAATGGCTGCCTTTTATGCTATGGTTTATACATCAAAGACTCATGCTAAACTTCCTTCCCAAAATCCCTTAGCCAGACTTTGAAGCATGTAAATCTTTGGGGCAGAGAATTGAACGGAACATCAGTGGCACCTTCAAGGGCTTGTTTGAAAATGGATGTGAGATTTTCAAAATTAAAGCACTTAAAAAAAAAAAGTGTCTCTCTTCTCCTGACCTTGGAAACAAGTAAGGACGATGTTATTTTAATTTGCATTCAAATTTTAACAACACAGTCACACAGCACCACTGGGATCCACACTGGCTTTCCACTGAAGACTGCTCATCATTTCATTATGGTTCATTATGTTGATAACTGTCAGAAGGCATTAGAAGTGAGGGCTTTGAGTAACAGAACTGAAATGGTAATTTTAAAACAATACACTTTCTGGAGGAAATACAGTGGTGCACTAAATTCAATTAGAAAAGGCAAATGTAAAGACAAAGTAAGGGATGTTTGCTGTTTGGAGCTAAGCTATTTCAACTTCTCTATACCCTAAACCTGCAGAAAGCTTTTTCAAATCAAGACCTTTCGTCATAGATCTTGGGAAATTTGCCCTCATTAGCTCTAAGCTCCTCCAGTATAAATTGTCTTAAAAGCTGCAAATTTGGAATATTTTAGGCCATGTCTGAGTATCAGTCAATCACGCTTTGTTTGTTTGGCACAGCTGACTGAATTATTCAAGGCCATGTACTTGGAGACAGATTTGTGAAGAGCCTTCAAGTTGGCAATCTAAAATCGTAATCTCTTATTTACAGAGCGCTCCAATCAGGAGGCTCTAATAAGTTTCATCAAACAAGTCAAATAAAGAGTACCCAAAAGCACAAGGACAGATTTCCAACTGAAAAATACAGAAAACCATTCTGGTAATGGTGTTCAGAAGTAAAGGTGGAAAAATAACAAATTGGCCAGTTCTTTCTAGATATACAAAGCCAATTTAACTTCTTCTAGAAGGCATTTTTGTCTAATTCAGTTTGAAACCCAGTAAGGGGTTGGAAAGTTACCTCCAGTATAATATAGGTTCACTCTCCTGGATAGGGAAAGAAGACCTTTCTCACCATGATCACTAAACTAACAACTGAATAACGAAGGTAATCAAAGTCTTCCTGCACAAGCATGTATGTAGTTCACTCTCCCAACATTACTTACTGACTGTCAGACCACATTCCTAACTACAGAGAAAGGTAAGAGGGAGGTGAAAGAGATCTGGAGTGGAGGGGTTGGTCATCAGTAGAGTGAATGATGTTAATTTCATTAGTAGCAATCACAATCAAATTCCTTCTAAGAAATGATTCATGAAATTGAAAGTTCTTCATCAGCTTGACCGACATTCTTGTGTGTAGAGAGGTTTCGGTGTCTGCCTTGCTGGCAGCATCATAAAAGCCCCTGTCCCCTTTCTTGATTGATACCCCTGTCTGAGGTGAACATTTACATTTCCCTCTCGGGCAGTAACCTGGTGGGGGTGGGGGGAGGGCCTCTGGAAGAAAACACAAACAAACAAAGCTCCATGGTGAGTGTACTTGATTATGTAACCCCATCCCAGGTTGGGTTTTCTTCTGGGACTATCTTCCTAGAGTCCCCACTGCGCTAAAGAACAGCCCTGAAAGTTACAGCCATGGAAACGAGGGCCTGCTATGTCCTGCCATCCATCAGGAAGGATCCAAATCCTTACCACCTGAAGATGGTCCACAGACCAGGAGAATCAGCATAGCTGGGAATTTGCCAGCAATGCAGCATATCAGGCCTGGCTTCTCCTGCTAACCCCTAGGTGACTTCTGTGTGCCTTCTACGTGTATTAATATTTAAGAAGCATTTCTTCCAACTCTCTATTGTAACTGGGGTGCAGACTCTTTTCTTGAAAATATTCATGATGCTTCCACAGAAATTCAGCCTATCCCGCAGGCAGCCATTTATGTTAACCTTAACCAGAAGCTCCAAGAGAAGCACTCCCAAAGATAGAGTTTATTTACCATTTAATTCTTTGAAGTTCTCAAGCAGTGCACATGGTATGAAGAACTTCTTAGGTGTTTCCTTCTAAATTAGCCAGTGCTGCATGTTTTCACCTGGTCTAATCGTTCTCCAAGTGAACAAAAACCTGATTTTACAAACCAGTGGAGCAGAGTCTCTCTTTGGCTAGAAGAATGAGTCTCAGATAGTGTGTTTTATTTCTTCATTAGTGTGCCGTCACAGTGAGCGATCACTAAATGCAGGGCTGCATGAGAATGCTCGAGTTAAAGATAGCATAATGAACAAAGAAGGTACCTGATTATCATGGCTGTCAGCACAAGGGAATTGGGTTTGTCACCTGGCTTAACCAACTGGTAAGAACTGATTAAAGGCTGGAATCGGTTTGAAAGGATCCCTGATGTTTATGTTCTTTTCTATCCCCCACATCTTGTCAAAAGAATCTGATAAAGCTGGGGGTGAGGCAAGGGGGATGGGCTTCATTCTGTTGGTTAATTTGAACAGGAGCTTATGTGGGGACTCCCACTGTCTTCTCTACTGAAATGCCTACTAAGTAGTGTCCAGGACATTCTGCGATGGCAAAAATACTCTACAGTAGTGCTGTCCAATATGGTCACCACTAGCCACCTGTGGCTAGTGAGCCCTTGAACTACGGCAAGCATAAATTGGAAACTGAATTTTAAATTTAGTGCTAGTAATTTTAAATTTAAAGAGCCACATATGCCTGGTACAGTGCAGTGCAGGAAGGGAGAAATCTAGAATAGATTATAATTTTGCTGCTTAATTTACCAGTAAACCTGTTAGCAGAATATGGTCACCCCCCCGCCGGCCGATTATCCTTGTCTTCAAGGAAGTCTTAAGAGTCTTACATAGTTAATGTTTATTAAATTAAAACAAAAAACACTTAAAAATAAACTCTGTAGAGAAGTGGCCTCAACTTTGTCTTTACAATGTAATTATGGGGGCAGCTTTTGAAAATGCTGATGCCTGAGTCCCATCCCCAGAGATTCTGAGTCTAGTGCAGCCACTGAGTAATTCAATCACACGGTCAAGTGAGAAAAGCTCCATAAGAGAGGCAGTCCGATGCACGGGCAATGTGCTATGTGCTATGGAGGTATGGGGGAGGAAGTGACCAGTTGAGGATAACAGACATTTGTTAGATCCCTACCATGTGCCAGACCTTTACAAACATTTTCTTATTTCATTCTTAAAACAACCCAACAGGTAGATCATGAGAATCCCATTTGACTGATGAGTAAGAGGCATGGAGGGGCTGGACAACCTCAGAACTCTGTGGTGCTAACAGCACTATGCTTCCTCCTAACTCGAGTCAGAGGGACGCAATAAACTTAGAATAACACAAAGAGTTTGAGTCAGTGAAGTGTAGGCGGCATTCCTAGAGGATGGACCAGGAGGGAAAAAGATCACATATTGCGTTGGTATTTTCAGGGGTCTTTTGTCAATGACACAAAAAGCTACCAGTTTTCCTTTCTTCATGTTATTGAAAGCAGTCTCTGAAAAATGCAAACGTTACATTAGTTCTTAAACCTTTTGATGCACCCAATTGCTAGCATCCATATTTTCTTGTTCTCATTTGTATCTTCAAGATAAAGTCAACAGTTCATTCCTACACAAACACAGAATGCCAAGGTTGCAGCTAGCACACTTACACACGCGGCAAAGCCTTCCAGTAACTCGGGCAAGTGGCAACGTTTGGGGGTTTCCCTAAACTCCCACGTAGCAAGCTGCAGTAGGTAGGTGATTGGCCCCTGGTCCTAGAAGGCTGCCGACAGATCAGAATCATGAGACTAAAGATACCTGGGAGCAAGAGCCAGGCCATCTTGCCATCAGAGATGAATTTTATGAGGTTCGTAACACAGTCAAGCCTCACTCTGAGAAAGGCTCGATCTGTATGGAAAGTTGGTGGTCGACGGCATGAAGCAAGTTGAAGGCAACCATCACGCAGTCTGGCCTGACTACTGCCCTTTGAGTTTGCTGGTGCCCGAAAACCCCACACCCAGGGAACGGGTGGCAGCCGGGGCCGGGGGGGGGGGGGTGGTCAGAGGAGGAGTGTTGACCTAATCACACCTGGTGGAACCCAGGATGAGGAGACTTAGGTTGGAAAAGAAGAAGCCTGGGACTCGAGCTTATCAAACATCCATGGCCATCTAGCTAGAGAAAGTACTTAGTCTAGGGAAGGAACAGATAAAGAAAATGAAGAAATCTTGGCCCATTTATGCTTCTACCTAAGGCTGGCCTTAGTATCCTCCTTCCCTCTGGAGGAAGTTTGTGTTTGACCTCGGAAAGTGGGCAAGAGAGCCTGCCTGTGATAAGAACTACGAGAACCTTCTGGTTGGGCGGTTATCACCAAGATAGGGTGCAGTCTTGGGCTTGTTTCTTAACATCTCGGAGCTGGCAGTTATCTCGTCTATGAAATGAAAAGAATGTCTATTTTATAGATTTGTTACAATATGAGCCCTGTGATAAGGTGTATTGAAAGTGCCTTATATAGGGGCACCTGGGTGGCTCAGTTGGTTAAGTGTCTGACTTCAACTCAGGTCATGATCTCACGGTTCGTGGGTTCGAGCCCTGTGTCGGGCTCTGTGATGACAGCCAGCTCAGAGCCTGGGGCCTGTCTTCGGAATCTGTGTCTCCCTATCTCTGTGATCCTCCCCTGCTCATGCTGTCTCTATATCTCTCTCAAAAATAGATAAATTTTTTTAAAAAACTGCCTGATATATTACCTGGGTATCATAAAATGGTTCTGTGTGTGTGTGTGTGTGTGTGTGTGTGTGTGTGTGTGTGTGTTTTAAGTTCATGTATTTACTTTGAGAGAGAGAGAGAGAAAGAGAGCAAGCTGGGGAGGGACAGAGAGAGGGAGAGAGAGAGAGAGAGAGAGAATCCCAAGCAGGCTCCACACTGCCAGTGTAGAGCTCAATGCGGGGTTCCACTCACAGAACCATAAGATCATAACCAGACTGAAGTCTAGAGTCAGATGCTTAACTGACTGAGCCACCCAGGTGCCCCATTCTTCTTGTTATTTATTTTTTTTAGAGAGAGAGAGAAAGCTCACGTGTGTGAGCAGGGGAGGGGCAGGAGGAAAAGAGATAGAATCTCAGGCAGGCTCTATGCTTAGCCCAGAGCCCGACATGGATCATGACCTGATCCGAAATCAAGTCAGACATTTAACTGACTGAGCCACCCAGGCGCCTCTATAAAATGGTTCTTACTGCTGCTGTCATTGTCATCTCTGGCTATAAAAGAAACTCTGGCGGGTCTGGCAATCTCAGTACAAATTTAAGATGCATCTGAAATTTTGTCCCACTCCTTTTAAGGGTGGTACTTGACTTCACCAGACCATGGCCTCACAGCAAGAAAATACTTCTATCTGGAGAGGTTTTGGCTCCAGGCCAGCCAAGATGGAATTTATAACAGGGAACAAAACAGTAACAGCCGTACACATAGTAAAAGCTAAAATATACTGAGTAGCATCCCATTTTGCATTTATATACTAATGTGGCCGACATGACAGTACTAAATACCAACAACGATGATGGAGGTACTATTATTATTATTTTTTTTAAATAGTTTATTGTCACGTGGGTTTCCGTATAACACCCAGTGCTCATTCCCACAAGTGCCCGATGGAGGTACTATTATTAACTCCATTCTACGGATGAGGAAATGGAGACTGACAGTTAGGAGACTAAACAGTCAATCTGCTACTAACTGGGGCTGGTGTGGTGGGGGGGGAGGGGAGGAGGATGTTGGAAACAAAGGCAGAACGTGTGGGAACCCTGTGTGCCTGCTCATAGGCTCGGTCCCTCTACACACTGACTCACTCAATAGAAGCACCATGGGTGGAATGCCTGGGCCCGCCATTGCCTGTCCTGGTCAAGGTCACAGTCGCAGCAGGGCCTGTGAAGCCCACAGTGCTGGTGAAAGCAAAGGGAACACTAGCAGCACTGTCCATAGACAGTGTGAGAACACTGTCTGCTCCTCTGCTCCTCTGCATACCCAGGGGCCAGCCCCATCCGTTCATTAGCCCAGCATTTATTGAGTGCCTATCATTAAACAAGCATTTATTAGGATCCGGGCCTAAATGTTATGAACACAAAACTATGAGGAAAGAGGGAAGAAGGGTAATGACAACTCAAGCCATGACGTCAGTGCCCACACTGAAACCACAGCCCACACGGGATCCTATCATCGGAACCCTGCCCGGTACCTGCTTCCCCCGAAGCAGCTGTCAGGCTTTCCCAAGACTCCTTAAGGAAATGGTCAAGCCATGTATATAAATTCCAATCTCAGCTCTAAGCACACTGTCAGACAACCCCTGAACGTTCCATCTCTGCTCCACAAAGTAGCTTGTCCGCAGCTGTGCACTTCGAAGGCAGCCCGCACAACGAGAAAGATACTTCCTTTTCATAACCATTATCCCCTGCTAGGAATAAGAAAAGATTCATATTTGATCGAATTTGCCCCCTGCATTGTTTTCTCAGGAGCAGACCTGGCTGTGCCTTGCAAGGTGGTAACGAAAGCAGTTGGCGTCGAAGAAATGAGACAGAAACACACAACTTACGGGTGCAGGGCATAGAGGCCGCGTCGTTGTCGGCTCTGAAAAAGCCTCGGTCACAGGTGCAAGACGTGGCTCCTTCCCAGACTGAGTAGCTATGGGGTGGGCACTTGGCGCAGGTGGTGTCAGTGGAGAGGGACTTGTAATATCCAATTTTGCAGGCTATAGGAAAGAAGGAAACACAAACCAATATAAACCACCACTAACAGAGCAGAGCAAAACGTCATCCCCTTGATCCAGAAGAAGGGATGCATTTTTGTGACTCGCTCGTAAGCACCTGGCTTCAGACACAGGTAAAGCAACGAAAAATATCAACTGGTTACAGTCATTAAAGGTCATTACAGTCCTGGTCAGGGGGCAAGGCGCCCTATGGGAGGCATTTTCTTAAAACCGGTGGTAGCAATAAAATTACAGTTATGTTTACCAGGCGCTTGCTGCATGCAGGTACGCCGCTTATACGCACGATGGTGTTCAATCCCTATGAACACCTTCCGCACAGGTACTGTTTAGCTCTCCCTTAGAAATTAGCAATACCGGCTTTGAAAAGTCAACTCTTGGTAGCAGACCACGCGTCAGGTAAATGTCAGGGACTAGCTTTGACCCAAGTGTTCTGTCCTCAAAACCTATACTCTTGGCTACATGCTATGGAATCTGAGAGCGTGGTCTTGAACCAACAGTTGGAAATGTACCCAAATGCTCACACAAAACAAAAAAATTACTGGTGATTATTTCCTAATTGCAGGCGCAAACAGAATCAAAGCAAAAGACCTACAAAAGCAACTAGGCATAAAAGAAAAGAGTTGGTAAGACATGGGTCAGGATTTCAAGGGAAAGTAATATAAAGGACCAGCTGCAGCTTCTGGAGTATAACACACTAAGATTTTTTTTTAAAGATCAGCCGATATTTTATGTTTATTTTCAAATTAGTAAAACCCTCCTGATTTTCCCTCTCTCCATTTTTTCAACCCCCCCTTACTTTCTATGCACACACACCCTAAGTGACTGCTGCAGAGAACATGGGCCATATAGTTCTTTATGCACCTGACGTGCTTTCCATGACTTCATCTTTGCAAACATCACACTGACACCAACGGAGGCTTTTCCTAATGTGGAAAATCTCAATAATTCTGGGAAACCTCACAGTAAAAAATAATTAATAGAGCCTTGCTACCCCCCACATTTTCTCCCCATGCCCTTCACCATCACCTCCCAAATCTGTCTCAACCTGAAATAAAAATTGACCAACACCATCAGTAGTAAACCCACAGCAAAAAGGCCCACAAAAATAAAGTTGTTTCATACGATCAGAGGTTTAAACAAAAAAGGTGACAGATGCCAACCACCTTTCTGGGATGATTCACTTTCAATGTGGTTCCTTTATCTCGTCCTTAATATGTTTCCTAAACTATCAAAAAGACCAGCTGGGAGAAGAGCCCTTTAGGCATTTTCTATCAGCCTGACCACTAAAGGAAGACTGATGAAGCCAGCAACCCAGCAGATTCTACTCAAATGAATACACACACAAAAAAAGAGATCCACAAAATTGTGTGAGTCTCTGAGGAGACACAGCCACATTCCCTTGTCTCATTACTCATCCCTCAAGCATCTATATGGCTTCTAGTGGGAGTTTAGGCCTTCCCGTTGCACATCATGCTGGTATTTTCTTATTCATGCCCTCGTACTGGCAAGCAGAAAAGGAGTTTAGCAGAAGCTCCAGAAAGGCACAGTTATTTCACTATTATAACTAAAGTTGTTTATGGAATTTCCTTTAACGAGCCAAAACTTTATGATGTGTGGAGCCCCGACAATAAAAGTGCTAGGAGATCAATCTCTCCCTTATTTGCTTTCGTCTTTCACTGGACCGGAGAATCTTAGAAAAACAGGTTGCTCCAATGACCGAGATTTATGTGTCTCCAGTTTACACACATCACATAATTAGGTATGGTTCAATATGTAAGGTGCTATTTGGTCATGCTTAAGATGGCCCTAGGGTTTCGATTAAAATCAGAAACACCAGCTTTGGGAGAAAGATTCACCAAGGGTCAAGCCTGTCCTTCCCACATCAAACACAGTGGGTCCCTGAACTAGAAACAAATCCACTGGGTCCTGTCAGTCACTCAGTCACAGCCAACGAAGCCAAGTTGTGGAAACCCGGTGCCGGGTTTGGTAGAGCTAGGACTGCCGAGAAGGCATAAGTCGCTTTATTAACGCACATCTGGATAGTGGGTTAAAATTCTCCATGTTCCTGGGGCACCTGGGTGGCTCAGTCAAGTGTTGCGGCTCAGGTCAGGATCTCGTGGTTTCGCGAGTTTGAGCCCCGCATCAGGCTCTGAGCTGTTGGCCTGTTTCGGATTCCATGTCTCCCTCTATCTATGCCCCTCACCCAGTTGTTCTCTTTCTCTCTCAAAAATAAAAAAAATTGCAAAAAAAACTTTAATTCTCTATGTTCCTGATGATCCTTATGCACCTCCATTTCATCAGGCAGCAAAATCTAAAACCTCACAATGGGAGTGGAAGAGTGACAAGAAAAATTGGCCTATAATTGATTCGTCTCAACATAAAAACAGAGCACATTCGAAAAGTTGTAAGGAAGAGAAAAACAGGCTATTGCTATTTCCTCAACTTCTATTCTGATCAGACTACTTCCAGTTAAAACATTAAATTCAGAGTTCAAAAAAGTCAAATTAGAGGATGTCTTGAATTTCTTAAAGTTCCAAAATTAGTTGTATATTTATGTTAATTTAAGGGAAAAATGAGATCGCAACTTTATATTTTGTCTACGTTTTCTTGAAGCTGCTATGAATGCATTAGCAAGAGCAAGTATATGTGAATTCATTTGTAGAATACGGAGTTTTATACCTATTTGGAAAATTGAAGGCTGTTGTGTTTTAAACACACTGACTATTTTTACTCTCTTTGCCTCTTGCTTTTTACAAGTGCAAGGAAAAATACCAAATTGTCTTTGTGCTATTCTCGGCAGCCCTTGCTGCCCTTAACACATTCCTTTGTCTTCAACTACATTAAGACCATGTTATTAATATTTCAGGATTCTTAGAAAGGATCTCTCAAAATACAGTAGTGGTTTCTCATGCACATGGCCATTTTGCTGCCTATGTTCAAAATGACCCAGTAAATTGACAGTTGAGTACATTTCTTTGCTCTTGTGGTTCACAGTCTTCCAGCATTCGGTGCATGAATGTGGAAGTACATCCCATATTATTCACCACCTATTTGCATCTTAAAATTTTCACTGCATCTTTCATTCTAAACAAAATCCCCATGAAAGGTGTATTTGGTGTAGCAAGCATTGACACGTGTTGTGATCTCCCATCATTCTCCCGTAGTTGAGAACTCTTCCAGTGGATTTTTGAATGGTGATGGCTTGGGAAGCAAGTCAGGAATGAGTCAAATTGTACACCCAAGAGCGTGTGCAATTCCTTTTGCCCCCTGGCTGGAAGGAAGGAGCACCTTATTTGGCCTTTCAGATACGTCATTGTGGGAAGATTAGTTCACATGGGCAGCGCAAACTTTGAATGCACTTCCTTTAGCTTCGCTTTAATTAGCGCTTTCTGCTGACTTTAAATAAAAGGAGAAGACAAATGAGGACAAGAAGAGAATGAAAAACTCTTTTCTTTTCTTTCATTGGCTTATCCAATACCATCACGAGTTGCATTTTAAGGATAGTCTTCTATAGAAGTTTCCCTGTGGAATACTTAAACATAATAATTTCTGGTTAAACCCAAAACCAAAAATGTACTGAAGATAATGTAGTATCTTTAGAATTTCTTGGTGCATAGATGATTGACATGAGGAGCAATGGCAAATTCAAGTAGCTAGTTAAACCCACTCTTTAAAACCATTGTATATAGATGTTGTGATCATTTTCCTCCTTCTTAGAGAAATAAGAACTGTCTTTATAGCTCATTTTTAAACAATTTTGGTTGTAAGAATAGCTAATAATAACAGCACCTGTGATGATATACCAAGCACTTACGGTGTTCAGACGCATTATTTTATTTAATCGTCCCAACAATCCTGTGAACTTGAGACTTTATCACTATTCCCAGTTTGCAAGTGAAGAAACTGAGGGTTTTAAGTAACTTGTCTGAGGTCACGCAATTAAGTGATAGTATCTAACCCCAGCTCGTGTTTTGATAAAAGTTTTTATGTAGTTACCTAGGGTTAATACTGACCTGCAGTAAAAATCTGACGCAGATACAATGGAGTACAAAAGAATTGAGGATGGTCCCAACGTCCGTTTGTCCCCACAGACCATCCTGTAGCTGCCTTCTCAACCACTGCCATGCTTTGCATTCTGCGAACCAGTTTCCAAAGGCTCTCCCAGCTGCACTGGCCAGTACAATGACTTTATGCCACAGGCAGCTACTGACCTGGTCCAAAGCAGGCTACAGGTGGATTTCAAAGGCTTAGTACCGCAAAAGTAATTTAAAAATTACTTTCCTAGGTAACAAATCTGCATTTCAATACAGAGCGTCCTGAAGGTCAGAGCTGAAATTCCAGCAGTGGCTCTTTGGGGAAAATTTGAACCTTTTTTTTTTTTTTTTGTTAAACATGATTTTTGGCAGAGAGAGAGGAGAGGGTGAGGGGCAGAGAGAGAGGGAGAAGGAGGATCCAATGTGGACTCTGCACTAAGAGCCTAACGCAGAGGAAAACTCACCAAGGGCTGGAACTTACTAACAGCGTGATCATGACCTGAGCCACCCAGGACACCGGAAATTTGAACCTTCTACGCAAACTAGTCTCCAGCGAACAGTTGGCTCTGGGGAGCCTATGTATGCGTCCCTCCAGCCTCTTCATGTAGGCATGACATTCCGCACACACTTCCAAATCAGTTCCGTGGGGACACTGCCTTACGTGTACTGGCTCCCACCGTAGATCTGGTAGGTTTGGAGAATCTACTTTAGAAATATCAGAGTCACTTTTAAAGGGCATTATCAAACTCAGTTCTCTGACTGTTTACTCGCTAGACCACTACCTGAATAATTTAAGAAAAATGATGGGAAAGGAAAACAATCTGTCAGATAAGCTTTCTGCTTTTTAGTTTTTATAACAACACGCAAGCCCCAGCCATCTTTGGGGAAGCCGTGAGCATGAACAGTTTTCCCACTGTATAGACGGGAAAACTGAGGCAAACAAAGTTACGGATTTGCCCCAGGTGCGCTTGATTTTCTAACCTAGGCAGTATGGACTGAATTACTGTACTCATGGGTGGAGATAGAGAGAGAAACAGGGCTCTGTTTGGGGGCCCCTCTGATCAGATTTCACTTCCCAATAGGAAAACATGGCTAAACACTGGCAAATCCACATTGTCCAACTTATCTGAATCCCAAAACTGGTTTTACTGATACACATGGAGAATAATAGAACATCTGAGTTTTTGAAGGAACCTTAAAAAATCAACTAGTCCGGGGATTGGCAAACATTTCTGTAAAAAGCCAAACAGTAAATAATTTAGGCTTTGTAGGCCAAGGGGAAGATTGAGAATATTAAGAAGGCATTTATATTGCAAGATAAAATTCCAACACATTTTCTTTATTTTTTTAAAAAATTAAAATTATTTTGATGGGATTCAAAATTAAATAGTAATAATTAAGTCATTTTTTAAAAAAAATACAGATTTACTGTTGGTAAGAATGAAATTCTTTTTTTATTTTAATTTTTTTAGTGTTTATTTTTAAGAGAGAGAGACAGAGCATGAGTGGAGGAGGGACAGAAAGAGAAGACATGAATCCCAAGCAGGCTCCCAGGATCTGAGCTGTCAGCACAGAGCCTGACGTGGGGCTCAAACTCACAAACCATGAGATCATGACCTGAGCCAAAGTTGGACGCTCAACTGACTGAGCCACCCAGGCACCCCAAGAAGGAAATTCTTATCTGGAAAGATAACATTTCACTTATTTAGGTTTCAAAGACAGTATTCCCTATTATCAAATTGATTGCAAATGCCATCTCTAAAAAACATTCTTAGCTCTCAGACCATAGGAAAACAGGTGGCAGGCCTGAGGGCCCTACTTTGCTGACACTTGATCTAGTCCAACACACTCATTTTCAAGATGAATGACTTGTTGGTAGTTTCTTCTAGAGCATTCCATGACTAAGTCTGGGATCCAAATTTCTGTAGTCTTGTTACTCTGTAGGGCCTCCCTTAGTTTTGAACGCTGAAGCTTAATTAAAAAAAACAAACAAACCCTATCTTACCATTGTTGCAGAAGACAAAAGTTTCCATCAACCATCTTACTGGAAGACTGGCTCGACTCAGTAAAATCCACTTTTGAAATAATTTTCTTGGTTGAAGGCTGTCTAATTTGATTTGGGGGACAATATCACTTAGATGCTATAAAGTTTTGCAATTACACATTATGATTGATTTTAACTTTGTATTGTTTTAAGGTTTTATTTCCTGGAAATCCTGAGCTCAAACTGTTTTCCTGTAGACAAAAGAATGACACTTACTTTTGCTCTTTTGTGCCACTAAAATCATGGAACAACTAAAGCTACGATAGCCCCAAGTTGGCGAGGATGCTGAGCTTCTGTTCCTGGGAGCAGTCACTGGATGTCAGGCTTCAACATCCATCAGAATGATTTGCAGGACTCGTATAAAGATCAATTGCTGGACTCCGGTCCAAGTTTTGGATGGTCTGATGGGGCCTGAGAATTTGGGTTTCTCACAAATTTCCAGGTTGATGACAACGCGACTGGTCCAGGTGCCACACTCTGAGAACCACTGCCCAACGGTACACAGACCCGTCTCTAAGTCACAGCGTCTAAGGACCGTTCGTCTCAAATTAGGTAACACCATCGCATCCTTTTTCCAGTACCTGAATGCTGCCGGGAAGGACAACTGGGCCTAATTATTGTCAGGGGGAGAGTAATTGTTTTTGGCGGTGGGAGAGAATATGCCAGAAATGTGAAATTGTTTGAAATTTAAAGGAAAGACTTCCTTATGAAATCAAAATTATTCTTCAAACCAGTATAATTGCACTTTGTAATAAACCCCAACATTATAGAACAGACCCTGTTGTAGAATGTTTTCATAAAAATGGATTAATCCAGCACACCTGGCTGGCTCAGTCAGCAGAGCATGCAACTCCTGATCTCAGGGTGGTGATTCCAGCCCACGCTGAGTGTGGCGATTACTTAAACGTTTTTAAAAATCTTAAAAAAAAATGGGTTAATCCAAAATGGATTAACTAAACTAGCACTATCTCAAATAAGTAGTTGTCCTCTGATATCAGTACTAGGAATTGACCCTGTTTCTTTCGACACTGTGCTTCAAAACTATTAATTCTTGTTTATTTGATTTCAGAAGACTCTTCTGTTATCTGGATATTACATTTAGGATGGTAAAACCAAGTGTTTTTTTTTTTTAAATGATGAAATAATGAAACAATTATTTTATAGAGTTTTTTTTTATATACGCCGGAGAAAATATTTTCTGAACGACAGTCGCTCTGGTCCTGAAAGCCCAGGGAATCGAGTCCATCCCATTCATGCCCAAGTACAGGCCTCTACTAAACAGCCGAATAATATATAAAAGCTGTACGAAGTTGTCATAAAAGCTCTAACCTGATTTTGGTGTCTCTGGGTCTTCAGTGCCCCCAGGATATTATTTTGAAAGGGCTTTAGGGGAGATGGTGAAAATGGAAAGTTTCAGATAAAATGAAAATATTTCATTTTGGTTATCTTAATCACATGTATAAAGGAATAGACTGGATATCTGTTTCAGAAATTTAAGATATTTGGGCCAGAGATCATTCATAATCATCAACAAAAAGATTGTAAGTAAAAGTAAAGAATGACAAAGGCAAAAAGTACAGCAGAAACAAATCACTAGTTACTTTTTTATCGAACATTTATACTCACAGTCTGACTTCCTTTGAGACTGTGTAATAGCTTTACAGCAGGGGACAGAATGCGAAAGGCCCACGGTTCGGTCCAGAGTCATCTAGACCTGTATTTGCTTCTTAGTCTTGTCATTTATTTGATGTGTGAACTAGAACAAACTTTAACTACTCGGACTTCAACTTTTCCCTCTGCGGGGCTGATGTAATGATGAAATGAGACAACAGATAGGGGTGAAGTTTGGTGCCTGGCCTGTAAGAGCTACTCATTTAAAAGGGTGACTTGTTATTGCTGCAGTGTGATGTGGTGAGCCTTCAACAGATGAAGACATGGATAATCCATGTATTTTACATAGTACTGAATATAATTTCTAAAACACTGCAAGACAACTTACTCGTAATTGTTTCACTTCCCCTGCTAACATGAGATAGAAAACTTTAGAGTGGGTTCCAGTTCATAGTATCTGCAGCTTATTTAATGGCCACAGGTAAGACAGGTATCAGGCAAAAAAAAAAAAAAAAATCCATTTTTATTAATAATGTGTAAACACATTTTTAGAATGAAATAAATTACTGGGGGGGGAGGGGCTCAAGGTTTCTTCTTTCCACTGATAAGTTTATGATCCAGACCATCTCTTCCAGCTAGCCACAGTCCTGTCCGATTCTCTCCATTCCATCTCCTTCTATTGTTTCCACTCTGATTTGGGAGCTAGCTTTCATAAAAACAGACAAAAGGGGGTAAAAAAAAGGACCGAAAAATCTATGCTGAAAATTGAGTTGCTCTTTCAAGAACAGAATGCAATATAATCTCATAAATAGGTGGGTAATTCTAAAATGTCAGATGTAGACGGTTTTCACATAAGATGCAGTAAATCCTCTGGAAGGAAGTTCACATAAAGCTTGCTCAATTTAAATTAACTCCATAAAAAATTATTGAACACAAAAAAGAAGAATGCAATGGAGAAATAACTTATTATTTTCCCCGCTTGCCGGGAAAACAGACAATCTAATTATGTAAGGAGCTATTTCTCTTTTGGTGAATTTGGAGGGAGTCAACTTGAACAACAGAAGGTCCGAAGTAGACAAAGTCCAATTAAACATGGAATTAATTAGTAGACTCCGTACGTTAACAAGACCTCATTCCATTGTCAGAAACTCTCCCCAGTCCTCCTCCACATTATGTAAAGTCAGTGATGGGAATGGAGATTTCTGGCTGTCATCTCTGTACCTGCAACTTTTGGCTGGTACGCCTGGGGCTGTCCCTCATGGGGGAATTTTTAAGGGCTGCAACAAAGGCAATCAGGCTTCCAAATACAGATGTAAGTCACTTGAGTGATAGATAAAGTGAAGGGCGGCTTCGGGATTTTTGAAAAAGACATCATCTATTCTGTTTGTTCTAAAGCCCAGAGGTTGCTACCAGGTTTGATCACAGTGCAGTTGAGGACTTTTGTTTAATCATGACAATTCTAAGATGGAATTACTATGAATTTGTAATGGATCACGATAGAGCACTGTTAGAAACAAATTATTTCAGCTTGATAAGGGAAGACAGTTTCAACATAGAAGGCAGCACAGCAAATTACTATTTGTGATCATTACTGTAATTACAATAATTTCTTTTTTAATATGTAGTTTGTTAGATAAAGATTCCCTACACTTACTCTACGCCTTGTTCGTCTTCTCCCACGTAGGGCACTGAAAATTTTCTATGTGGAAAAAAAAAAACAATGGAATTTAACATTGTCTTGAAAAGCAATGAATTCAGGGCAGCAATCTAATCTTTAGATAAACTGTATACATTTTGTATTTTTTCTCTTTATCGCATTTACCTAAATTTCACATATCAATGACAGGGACTTTCTTTGGTAAACTTAGAGATTAAAGAAATGCTAATTTGATACTTGTTTTCAATTTATCTATTCTATTTGAAGAAAAAACATCAAGTATATTAAGCAGAACTTAATTGAATGACTTAAAAATATTTTAAGTTTATGACAAAATGTAAGCTTATCGGCTTTTAAAAAAATTTTTTTTAATGTTTATTTATTTTTGAGAGACAGAGCATTAGCAGGGGAGGGGCAGAGAAAGAGAAAGACACGGAATCCAAAGGAGGCTCCAGGCTCCGGGCTGTCAGCACAGAGCCCGAGGCAGGGCTCGAACCCACGAACCGCGAGATCGTGACCGGAGCCGAAGTCAGGTGTTCAACTGACTGAGCCATTCAGGCGTCCCTTGGCTTTTCTAATGTGTTAAAGTTTGTATTAAGAAAGGAAACACATGGACCCTAAAAACACCAATGACCACACTATAAAGAAATACAATTCAGAAAAAAACAATACTTGAAGATGAGCTAAATGCAGAAAGTATTTAATCATGTTTTTAAAAACACATAATCTCTGCCTTGAATTTGAATACAAATTACTGAAAATAGAAGGGAATACTTTTGAAAGATTTAGGTAAGTCCTGCCACATAACCTATCAATCCTCACCATGGACAGTACATCACTCAGACTGATGACAGGCAAATCTGCAGCCATTAACACGGAACTTGATTACCCGTGACATTTCAGAGAGGGCCAGGTTTTTTGATGAGTTGCTATTGTCTTCTTCACCCTTTGATATTTGGGTCCATAAAGACTGGTGGCTCATTACATACCAACTGATTACAAAATACCGGGTCAAGGCACTGAATAAAGGAAACAGCTGTCCTTCCCTTCCCCACCTAATACTACCGCATGGGAATTTAATACTGAGTCCCTGTGAACAGCATTAGCATGTAAAAAGTTACCCCCTAGGAGGTACGTGCATTGATTCGTTCATTTGGCCACTCATGTTTTAGCAAACATTTATTAAGCCTTCACATAATAACAGCAAACGTAATAACAACAGTGGATATCCACACAATAAGCTCGAAAAGGTGAGAGAAAGGGCGCCTGGGTGGCTCAGTCAGTGAAGCAAATGACTTCGGCTCAGGTCATGATCTCGAGTCTGTGAGTTCGAGCCCCACATTGGGCTCTGTGCTGACAGATCGGAGCCTGGAGCCTCCTTCAGATTCTGTCTCCCTCTCTCTCTGCCCCTCCCCCATCCCTGCTGTCATTCTCTCTCTCTCTCAAAAATAAATAAACAGTAAAAAGAAAATACTGAAACACAAATAAAAGAAAAAAGAATGTCTTTTATAAAAAATAGAAAGTAAAAGGTGAGAGAAATGTGAGGCTGTTGCCTCCTGGAACAGAACAGACCATTGCTCACCCTCACACCTTAAGGAATGTTCTCTGGCAGAGGTGCCGGCAGACTGTTATGGGGTCCTTCCTTATGCAACTAACCCAGGCCATCTGCCTGCAGAAGGAATGGAGTAGAAAAATGGCATCTGAAAGAGTAAGTGACCCCTATGTGGAATATCCCTAAAGAGTTTAGCCAGGAAGTCACCCCAGAAGTTAAAAAGGGACAGTGACTGCCAACCGCGGTGGGCACTCCGGGCACCTATTAGGCTGATTTAGACAAGGCCTCTCTTTTCAGGGAGCTCACAGCCCGACTGGAGGCAGAAGTGGTTTCCTCATTAACTCCGCGGACATCCTATACTTGCTCATTTGCTCCATTTAAAAGTCAAGGTGGTAAAGAAGATGGGGAAAGAATGAAATATGTTCTGAAGGCAGGGCCAGATCAAGAGAAACACGTGTTAAATAATTATTTGATTAACTCTGGCAGCGTTGCTAGTCATTGTCACCGAAACGACTTTACAGCCCGGGTTGTCACAAATCGTGATTTATGCCGCAGGAATCGCTGAGCAGTAATAACTGCTTGGCGCCCCTGCTTCCTTTTTGTTATGTTGATGGGGCCTGAGGACCTCAAAAAAAAAGCTTTAAAAGACTGACTTCCGCCACGTTAGTTATTAGCAACGCATCACGATTCTCTGCTGAGGGTTTTGATCGTGAGTCCCTTGGCTGTTTACCTTTTGAAAATGATTGGGAATTTTTAAAAGAGAATTTTAAAATTCTGAGGACTCCTAATAAAAAGACAGTGATTCATGTGTCACGGGTATGATCAAGTTAAACATCTGCTTTTGGCATTGCATGTAGTGGATTAATGATTGTACAGAACTACCTGCCAACATTTAATATTCTATGTATTTGACTATTCCAACACTGCTTATGTCTGAGAACAAAATAAAAATTCCCAAGGAGCTCCCAGAAGAGTCCTAGTCTAGACCAAGTGAAATTTATGGGGAATCTGCACCGTCTGTTTTTGGTGCAATATAGTAGCAATCCGAGAGATGAGAGCAAGAACCAGCAGACCAGACACGAGATAACAGCGATGACTTTGCTACTGTACAAAACAGTGTATAACCAACCCATTCTCTCCCACTGACTCAGTTACACGCGTGCAGGCGGGGAGGGTTTGATGATTTATTTAATGCATTCTGAAGACGTCGGGTCAGCAGACTCGTGTCCTGAGAAATCAGTTTCACTAGCCAGCAGGAACGTACAGTGTGCCTCGGAGAGCCCGCCTGCATCTGTGTTGACAAGGATGACCTAGTACCTCGCCGTGGCTTATTGGCGAGCTTCCAAAAGAACCACATGGACAAGAGCGGGGCAGGGGCACCTGTACGTTCACAGATCTGGACTCCACAGCCCTAGAACAACACACATCCTTGCCTTCATTTGATCTCCTGTGGCAAAGCACGAAGGGCAGATCTCTAGATCCTTGAGATGGCAGGGCAGGTCGGGCTGGTCTCACCCTCAGGGGCTCTGGGAGGTGCTCCCGTGGAAAGCGCTTTGGCAGCCTCAGCTTTCTCTGTCATCAGTCTGGATCCGTGGGAAAGAGCAAGATGCCAAAAGTGCTTGCAGGTGAATTCTTCGTCCCTTTCAAGTGCATCTGACTTACACTGATGACTTACGAGAGTGTTTATCTTTTGTTGGGAAGGAATATCAGTTTGGTCAGGAAATCTTTCCCAGGTATAAATTATAAATCACAACGAGGGATGCCAGGGGAAATACCAAGTCGTAATCTGCTCGTGTGTCTGTGTCTCCTCCCAAATATCAAACATGAGCAATCGTGATGAAAACTGATATTAATACAATTAATACAAATAAAAACCAGACCATGATGCTGAACATGTTCCCACAGGGCTGGGTCACGAAGGAAGAAAAAGTAGAACTCCCCTTCCTTTGTAAAACATAGATGGGATGACAGTGAGAGGTGACCCATTTGAAGAGATCCAGAGGACAAATCACGCTGCTTATCAAACATGAAAGAAGCTGTCACTAACATAAACTAAACTTATCTCAGATGTACAAAAACCTTTACTCATCCAAAACAAACTTCTAGACCAAACTTCAAAAATGATTATGTACAGTATAGGAAATGGAGAACTTTTTCTAGGATTCTATTTACAAGACCTCTATCTAGGCATAGGAAAATGGTTTAATCTCTTTGCTAATCACTCTTCCTTCCTATATAGCACGAAGTAATGAAAAATCATTAGCAAGTCCTTCTAGCCAGCCATCAAAAGTAGATCACTTTTGTGTCTAGAAAGCTGTGATCAAGAGAAGACCTGCATTTTATTTATTAGAATATGAAACTTTTTTTTCCCCTAGCCCTGAGGCTGAATCATTCTGAAAGAGGTTTGGATTTGAAGGGAAGAGAAAAAAAAAAGACGGAAAGAACAATGATGTCATAAATCCTTCTCCGGTCCGGGAGGTGTGGGGAGGAGGGGGGAGCAGTGAGAGGAAGGCATTAAAAAAATTTGGCAGGTGGATGATCATCTGCATGAAGAAAATGAAGCATTCTTCCTCAAGGCTATGTCAAGGTTACATTTGGTATGTCAAAAACACAACCAAGAATCCATTCCACGCCTATGAGGAAGTACAGGAAGTGAATTCAGACAGCAGGCCTGCCAGGAGGCTAGGCTCTGGGGACAGCAGACCCGGATTCCGGTCCCCACATTCACCAGCTTAAGATCTCTGGGCGTCAGTTTCTTTTAAGGACACCAGACTAAATCATTTATAAAATCTCTTTTTATATCTCTAAAATCCTACCTCTATACTCTTCTTGTGACCAGACGGACTCCATGACTCTGAAATGGCCAAAGATGTTTTAATAAATGCTAAAGTCATTTACAGTTTGGTTCACATGCCATTCAGCAGATTGGTCCAGAATGTTTACCTTCCTCCCCCTCTGGGACTAGTGAAGGCTCATCTGTGGAACTCAGGATGTAAGCTCTGCCACTTACCAACCGAGGGGCCAGGAGCAAGGGATGAATTTACTGCCTTATATAAACAACCTTCTTTTCCTCCAATAAATTCATAACATTGAACCCTTTTTTTCCTTTTCTTTTTTTTTTTTTTTTTTTTTTTTAGAGAGAGAGCATGGGGGAGAGGGGCACAGGGAGACAGCAAGAGAAAATCCCAAGCAGGCTCAACACTCAGCATGGAGCTGACATGGGGCTCAATCTCATGACCCTGAGATCATGACCTGAGCCAAACTCAAGAATCAGATGCTTGATCAACTGAGCCACCCAGGCGCCCCATAACTTTAAACTCTTTATTGAACTTTCTCTTTACCTGTCTTAGCAGAGATGTCTGAGTGTCTCCTATGTACTTTTCGCCATTTATTAAAGTCAAACCAAAGAATGAAGGAAAGAAATGTCTTTTCTTTATGGTGTCAGGGTTTACTCAGTCTTCATACATTGTTGATCAACTACGCGCGCGTGGCTAAGGAGGAGAACTGAGAAGATCTATGCCTTCAGTAGTATACATTCTGGTGGCAGGATGTCATTTAATAGGAGAACAAAATGTGTGACGTAGAAGACACTGAGGGTGAGGTGGGGAGGGGCTTAGACCAGGTGTTTAGGAATCGCCTTTTACAGGGGAACAACGAGTTGGGTGCTAAGTCAAAAAAAGGTCGGCAAATGTGAAAACTTACATGGAGAAGCATTCCAGGAAAAAGAGAAAGTTGCAATGGCCCATGGTGAGTGTGTATCAGAGGAATGGAAAGAACAGCACGGTCTCTGGGGAACGCTTCGAGAAGAATGCTGAGACCAAGCTCAGAGTCCAGTGGGTCCACATCATAAGATGTAAACTCAGCAACCAGCTTAACGGTTGTTCTCAATACGGCAATGTGATTTGCTACAAATTCTCACAAGATCATTTTGACTACTGGTGGAACACAGATGGTAGGAAGTACCAACAGAAGCAGGATGACCAGAGGGAGGTTACTGGGGACAGAGAGAGGTGATGGTCACCTAGGGGAAAGGGGGGGGGGCGTGGAGCTGGGGTTAACAGCTGAGTTCCAAGTAGGCAACACAGGAGCTAAGTTTTCTCTCCCCATGGTCACAAGATGCTCCTCTCAGTAGACTTAAGATACCAAACAAATGACATAAGGAGAAAATTTTGATTTTCCCCTTGGTTCTGTCCTTCAAAATGAGTCATGTCTAGATCTACCTGAGCAGACCGGGCCATCACTTCCACTGTTAATTACAGAATGCCTCCTGCATTGGCTAACACAACAGCCTTTAGGAGCTGGTAACCAGGCCCGGGGTTCAGACCACTTACAGCGGGCCACACCTGGATGGCAACAACATGACAGCAGCCGCTGACAGCAGCCGGCCTAAGGGCCGGATTCCTGAGCGCGACTCCATCCGGAGCTAAGAGTGCAGCTGACGAGACCTTGTCAACAGCAGCAGAGGTAGATGAAGTTCTTACGTTTGTTCCCAGTTGACGTTAGGTAGCTGGTGGTGTGGGCTGTGGGCTGTTGTTTTGCAAGTGAGGTCTTCACTTTCCTGTTTCCGCACAGGACTGACTGTGACCTAATTAGGAGACTAGCTGGCTGGTTACCAGGAAGACGGAAAAATGAAAGTAGATTTATTCAATCCAGTACCATTCATGCCCATTTCTCTTGATTGCCCCTATGGTCATAGAGCTCAGCCCTTATCCTTGACTGTCAAATGGTCCACATCTCCAGCTTATAAGGAATGAGGAAACTTCCCTGACACCTGTGCCAGCCATGAGGAAGTCTCTCTCCTACAGACTCTTACAGACCCTCCTTATACTGCACCCCCCTCCCCCTTTGCCACAACTGTATTTAAGAAATGAACTGTGTATTTAGAGGTTTACTGTCCATTTCCCCCATAGAACACGTCTTCCCCTGGAGCTTAAGCAGCAACCAATATGCCCATCCTGTTTACTATGAAAGCTCTAATATTGAGGACCGTATCTTGTAATGCTCACGGTATATGTTTATAGAGTGAAGAAATGGATGAATGAATGATTTCTTTAGCATCTGAACTTTGATGACCATCCCTAGAAGTTTGGACGCACAAGGTGGCCCAGTCCAACTCTTGGCTGTGACTTGACAAAGATCATTTCGGGTTCAGTTTCCTGTTTCTGTGTTTCTTGGCCACTGGGATTGAGATTTCCTTTCAAACAGCCTTACAGCATCACAGGCTCTGCTGAAAGTCGCCAAAAGGGAAACAAGACAATCTTAACACAAGAAGGCAAGCAGGGCTGCTGCTAATATTTAATAATGGGTGGGGGAGGAGAGGAGGCAGGATTTTAAGGCTCTCTGTTTGTGCATACCTGTCACTCAGGGAAGTGGGAAAGCCATGGTTTAGATCATCCAACAGAAAATGAATCCAGAGAGCAGATTGGTTTTGAAGAGCTAAAATATTTAGATATGAAAAACTCAGGGAGGAATGATAGCAGTAAAGGCTGGAGGGGTTGGTGGCGGGAGAAATAAGTCATATCAAAGGCAGCCTGGAGAACCGAGACAGATAGGATAAGAGATAAGTCCCTTTGCCTAGTTAGTCACACTCTCCCACACACAATGCTCTTGGCAAAGGTTCCTTTACTAACAAAGCAGGCACATGTTTTAAACAAACCATAGTGCAGTATAACAGCGAGGGTGCCTATAAATGTAGCTTTAAATAAATCTGTAAAAGCATCAAAGGGGTAGAAAATAACAAAACAAGATCTGTGCTCTAAGAGTGGTAGAATACTAAGATTATCTGCGTCCTGTGGCCACAAAGGTAACACGGGTTTTCTCACCGTAACTGTGAGTGAGGCATTGTTTCTGGAAAAGGATGTTTGAACCTTGAGTCATGGGCAGCAGAGCTGATGTTAATCCCAGAGCACTAAGAGGTGGAAAACAGCTGGTGGCTCAAAGCAAGACTGAGGGAGAGAAGCAGAGAAGAGGAAGGGACGTTGACATGGAGGGAGCTCATTCCCTTTTCTGCAGCTCTTCAGGCTAATCCAACAGAACTTCTCTCTTCTGTTCAGCTATAAACGCATCCTACCCAGGAGGCTCTGGTCCCCGGTGGTATTACCGCTGCTGGCACCACCACTCAAAGCTAATCCTACAACTGTCCCTTAGGAAGGGAGCCTTGTCACGTTTTATGGCTAAAAGGACATTGAAAGACCTGTGCGTAGCGGGAGAACCACCAAATTAACCTCTCAAATGTAAGGCAAAGGGAACATTTTAAACTCACAGTCCAAATAAACAAAAGCAGGTCACCTCCAGTGCAATCTAGAGTCCCAGCCATGCAGCTTCTATTTCGTGGAAGATTCTTTTTCTTCCTCTGTAGTTTCCCAGGTTTTCTGTCTTATCCTTACCTCTTTTGTTTCCTCTCCCATTGCCTTTATTAGCCATTAACTAGGCTTAAGGGTAATTTTTTTTAATCTTTAAAAATATTTAGTTATTTTTGAGAGAGACAGAGCATGAACAGGGGAGGGGCAGAGAGAGATAGGAACACAGAATCCGAAGCAGGCTCCAGGCTCCATGCTGCCAGCACAGAGCCCGACGCGGGGCTCGAACTCATGAAGTGTGAGATCATGACCTGAGTCCAAGTTGTACACTTAACCAACTGAGCCACCCAGGTGCCCCAAGGTTAATTTTTATGGATTTTTTTAAAAGTTTACTTATTTTGAGAGAGAGAAAGAGAGAGAACATGGGGAAGGGCAGAGAGAGAGGGAGAGAGAGAATCCTAAGCAGGTTCTGCACTGTCAGCGTACAGCCTGACATTGGGGCTTGAACCGATGACCTGTGAGATCATGACCTAAGCAGATATCACGAGTCGGACACTCAACTGACAATTAGCCAGGCACCTCCAGGCTAATTTTTGAATATTCATTTTACATAATAAATAAAATATAATGTCATGCACATGGTGAGAAGTCTGTTTAAAATCTCTCATGCACTCCATTGTGTATACCATGAAATTCAAACAGAAGAGTACAGAAACCCAAGGACCCAATATTGTGCCCTAATTTGTCCCTCAAATATCCTACACACAATCAAACCAGACTGCAGACTGTTTGATCTTAATTGAATGGTCCACACATTCCCAATCACTTACAGATAAGAATATCTTGGTGCACCTGGGTGGCTCAGTTGGTTAAGCATCGGACTTCAGCTTAGGTCACGATCTCACAGTTCGTGGGTTCGAGCCCTGCATCGGGCTCTGTGCTGACAGCTAGCTCAGAGCCTGGAGCCTCCTTCACATTCTGTCTCTCCCTCTCTCTCTGATTCTCCCCTGCTCATGCTGTCTCTCTCTCTCTCAGAAATAAATGAAACATTAAAAAAAAAGAGAAAATCTTAACCTTCTTTCAAAGTCTAAAACCAACTGTCTCCTCTTCTATCAAGCATTACTACCTTCAGGAATCAGAATTCAAGTTTATTTTTGTGTACACAGCATTTCTACCTCTATGCTGATTTGCACATTTATTTATTTCCCTTATTATCCAGAAAGCAACTGATAAACTCAGAGGATAAGACTTATCCTAGGCACAGCCACATCACACACACGTACACACACACACACACACTCACAGCTTAGTATCTTATCCTGACTATAATAGATGTATCTCAGGAAGTATGAATTCAAAACTCACTATTCAAGTGTTTAAAGGTTTTCAATTTAAAAAATTTTTAATGTTTATTATTCATTTTTGAGAGAGAGAGAGACACAGCATGAACTGGGGAGGGGCAGAGAGAGAGGGAGACACAGAATCCAAAGCAGGCTCCAGGCTCTGAGCTGTCAGCACAGAGCCTGATGCGGGGCTGGAACCCATGAACCATGAGATCATGACCTGAGCTGAAGTCAGATGCCCAACTAACTGAGCCACCCAGGCACCCTTCAAGGTTTTCAATTTCAATTTCTCTCCCCTACATCTTATTTTTGAAAGTTCCTGTAAGCTCTGATTTTCCCCCCTATGTGTCAGTGTCCAAACAAAGGGAAGAAATCCAATCATCCTTGAAATCCATGTTTCATAATATGACATCATAACATTCTGAGAGTCGCACTTTGGGTATGCATTATCTGAAATATTATACAATGAAAAAGGTTACTACATATTCAATAACCCTTGAAAATATATTTGCATTTTACTGGCCCTAATGGTATCTGCAGGTATTTGAAAAGTAGAGAGTGTGAGAGTCTGGTTATCCCACACACGCTGAGATTTGGCTCGGTCTACAGTGTTACCCCGGGACATCTTGCAAGAATCCCTTCCCTACTCTCATCCCCTCAGACGGTGACCTCCTACTGTGAATGTCAATCAAGCAGCTATTGCTTGGTCTAACTTCACGCAGCCAACTTCACTTCCAACTTGCCCTTGAAAGAGGAAAGGAAGACAGTTCTATCCAACACCAAACCAACAGCAGTACCTCAGTTCTGTTAGATGTTTCAGAATATATAAAACATGGGATTGAAATTGGCTTTAAGGTTTCTAGGCCACATGCCTGAGGGAGTAGAGACATTATAACCAAAATAGGGCCTAGAAGAAGAGGAGTCAGGTCTGGGAGGAAGGGCATGAAGCCGTTTAGGCAGTCACCGACTCTCAGATGTTTGCACTGAGATGGTGAGGAACCAACTGGAAAGACAGGTGTGGAGGTCAGTACGACCGGAGACAGAGATTTGAAAAACATCTGTGAAGAGCGCAAGAGTCACGGAGTGGAAAAGCTGCAGATTCAGAAAAAGTTCAGGGAAGAATTAGAAATGCCAGATTTCAAAGGCAAATGGAGAAAAAGTCATTAAAGAGGCACGGCATACAGGGGAGCAAAGAGTAAGAAGGGAACAAGAATTTACTGAGCACCACTGGAAACACGGGCAGGCACTTTAAACATGGGACCTCATTTAACCCTCCCCATTTGCTCTTGACATGGTCATTATCAGTTGTACCCACTGTGCACGCAAAGCACCTGAGAATTTCAATGTCCGATGCCACAGGTTAAACGCTATATTCATCATGGAGGAAACATGAAGAGAGGAAAAAATTAGAATTTCAAACAGTCAAGTAACGTCTCAAGGAGGATGAGGTCTAGGAAGACACTGGGATTGTCAAGGTCAGAGGTGTTGGTAATCTTTGAGAGCAGGTGGAGGCTTAATTGCAGGAATGGTTCAGCTGATAAATCACAATGATTCAAAAAGTTAGCTAACACCCCCTATGCAAAGGCTAATCTAGAATTTCTATAAAGACAACAGATTGCTATTACAATAAAGCTCCGATTACTGGAAGTAAACCCAATAAAAACATACCCAATAAACACGCACCCAAGAACATGGCCCAATCAGGGTCTCCCCCACTTCATTTATTTGTGCTCCATTTTCAGGAATCTTACCTTCTGAGAGTTCAATCTCATTCTTAATGTCTAAACTTATACACCAGTATGCCCTTGCTATAAATTAAAAGTGATAATAAAAATTAAATCCTAACAATTATTTAAAAAAACTGTCTCTGACCATCTAGAATTTGAGAACCTGGTTAATAGCCTGAATAAGACGAACAGCAAGCAGTTACTGGGGCTTATAAGCACACTTCTGCTACTTTACTTAGAGTTTGAGAGGTCAAACTCTTAAGAAGTACGAGCTATTATTTACTGATTAACTAACTCAATTCAACAAATACTTTCACACATCTAGCATGTATCAGTGAGTGTTCTATGCAGTTAAGAATAAATAAAAACTCCTTGCCAGATTGATGGGGAAAGAGAATAATACAGACAGACATACAATAAAAAAAGTATGTAAGAAATATTAGGTGGTTAGAAGTGTTTTGAAGGGGCAATAAAAAAATAAGATATATTTCAATTGAAAGAAAATGAGACGTCCAAACAATGCTTGACTTGTAGAGGGCAGTGAAATGTTTACCCTGTGGTGGACTGGAGATCAGAGGCAGAGAGAATAGCTCTAGAGCAAAGGCTTCTGGACATTTCTATGTTCTGCTTCCTGCCAGTTACCACCCTCACTCCTTAGTACCAGTACTCTACTATCCACAGGTGAGCATAAAACCCATCAGCTTCTGCCCAAGTGCACTTCAATGCCAGGACTCTGGCTAAAAGAAAGTAAACTAAACCTTGAGACACTAAAGAAAGTATGATCACCTAGAGAGTACAGTCAATAAGGCAAGTCATATATTAAATTATCCTCCCTCTGTATCTTCGCAGGTATTCTTGCCAAATTGAGAATGCAAATGCGGGGCAATGCTCAGTCCATGCTGAATCCTGGTTTGTCTAGAAGTCATTATGACCTACTGAGTTAGCCTTATAACCAGGCTTATATGAGGACGAACATTACCTGGGAAGTACAATTGTCATTGCCTGTGTTAAATGGAAAGGGAAACTAGAAAGGATAAGGAAGTATAGCCCTACATGCTGACCTTTCAGAATTTCCCAAATGCTCAATTATCTATACTAACTTTAAATACAGTTGACCCTTGAACAACATGGTGGTTAGGGGTGCCACCACTCCCCCTTTCCCAAAAAACCTAACTACTGATATCCCATTGTTGACTGGTAGCCTTCCCAATAACAAAAAGATCAGTTAACACATATGGTACATGTTATATGTGTTACGTATTCTTAAAATAAAGGAAGCTAGAGAAAAGAAAATGTTATTAAGAAAATCATAAGGGGAGCTCCTGGGTAGCTGAATCAGTTGAGCATCTGACTCTTGATTTTGGCTCACGTCATGATCCCAGGGTCGTGGGATCAATCCCCGTGTTGGGCTCCACGCCAGGCATGAAGTCTGCTTAAGATTCTCTCTCCCTCACCCTCTGGCACCCGCCTGCTTGCATACACATTCTTTCTCCAAAATAAATTTAAAATGCTTAAAAATTTTAAAAAATTTAAGAAAATCATAAGGAAGAGAAAATATATCTATAGTACTATATTGTATTTATCGAAAAAACTGCACATATAAGTGGACCCATGCAATTTAAACTCTATGGCTTAAGATCAACTTTATACCGTAATGGCTGAACTTAAGACAGAAGACACAACATATAAGAAATTGGTGGGGTGCCTGGGTCGCTCTGTCAGTTAAGTGTCTGACTCTTGATTTCAGTTCAAGTCATGATCTTACAACACGGGGGTTCAAGCCCCGCGTCCAGCTTTGTGCTAATGGTGCAGAGCATGCTTGGGATTCTTTCTCTCCCTCTCTCTCTGCCTGCACCTTCTCTCTCTTTCTCAAAATAAATAAATAAACTTTAAAAAATTAAAAAAAAAGAAATTTGCACTTAGACTTCTGAATACTTGCAACATCTCAAGTGTCAATCCTGATTACTACAACCTGAACTATTTGCCACATGAGAGATCTTTATTAGCCTCCAAAAATCCAGATTTGATTAGATCGCCTTTTATGGCCACTGCCAATAAATTAAAATAAACATGCTCATATTTAAGGTATGTGTTTGCTCAAGTCAGAGATTCAAAATGACGTTTTTAAAATAACAATCTTATTTTTCTAACTCTCTAGGTTCCCTGAC
>NW_027536464.1:6868828-6885276 GCF_008692635.1 Crocuta crocuta
AAAGGAGGGCAAATTCCCTACATCAATAAATATGTAATTTTATGACCTTCTGAAAGAGCTGACTATTTTCAATATTCACCAAATTACATGCCCATGATAGAAATTTCTATTTCATAAAGGAAGGCGATAAAAATTGATGATGTAAACTAGACCAATCTGTCAAGCAACACAGCCTTCACCAAGGCCCCAGGGCAGAGCGACTGTGAGCCATCAGTTCCCCCTTCCCCGCCACCCCACCCCCCGTGACGTCCATTAAGCCCCGTGAAACTTACCATTTAGGTGGATGCAAACTGGCATTGGACTCCACGTACAGTGTATATATTAAGTTAAAAGGTTAGTTTTCTGACTCGTGGTCTGGAGATTAGAGTTGTGAAGGAAAACGAGTCATTGCATGCTCTCTAAATTAGCTTCCAGCGAAACAAGACACGGGAGCCGAGAAAGGGGTATATCTTCTGTGTACCTCCATTTGTCCCAGCCACTGTGGGGATGCTCACGGTGACACCTGGGCCGCCTTCCATCAGCTTCAGTGGCAGCAGAACCACGCAGCCGGATGTCAGGCTGGAATGGCATGATGGAGCTGCTGTGGGAAACTTAACCCTCAGCTGTGGCTCTTCCGGGAAATGGGCACATCATGCGAAGAATAATGGGAAATGGACCACAAAGGACCTGGCCTAGCACCCAACATGTACTGCCATTAGGTGGCCCTGAGGTCCTCCCCACGAAAGGTAAACCTGAACCCTATGACCTCCACGTAGAGCGGTTTCCTCTTGAACTGGAGCTCCCTTGAAAAGACTTTGCCAAGAAAAGAGGCTAGGAGTGGACAAGGAAGAAAAATCCTATCGGGTGTTTTTAGGCTCCAGGTCCCCATTAGTGCTGGATATCGGCTGCGATCCTTTTGGCAACTCTGAATTAGATATTGTTTTTCCCATGTGATTTTCTCGATGACAAAACAAAGGTTCAGCAGAGGTGCCAACCAATTAAATGGCCCAAGTGAGAGGCAAGTTGAAATTTACCACATTCCAAAAATAATTCCAGCTAATACTTATTGGACAGTTATAGCTCAGCGCTTGACCTAATCTTATAAATACTGAAGGGGATCTTACGAATAAGGAAGTACATTATCTCTATTTTAAATGAAGGAAACTGAGGCAAGCAGAGTTAATCCGCTGGTTGAGAGCACACGACTACTCAGTTTTGGAATCAGTGTTTGAACAAAGCAGTATTAATTCCAGAACCAGGGCATAAAATACAAGCATGCCTCCCCAGTGTCTGTCTTTCCTCTAGGTGTTCAGGGACTAGGGTCCATGGTCAAGAAAAATTCATACACACACACTCACACACACACACACACACACACTCACACGTGTATTTAAACTGAGAAGAGGTCTTCAAGTCCCAGTTTACTAGTTTGCCTTAGAACAACATAAAAGGATAAACTAGAATGGCGTGGAAGTCAGGTAAATTCAATATCTCCCATTTCTCTTGGTTCAGAGGGTTTTTACTAATAAATATATTTTACTCCTCAATGACAAGGGTCTCTGACTAACGTCCATGTGCACCTGCCCAGCCTCTCATGGGGAAACCAGAAAGAGAAAGGCAACAGAAAGGAAGAAATACAAAACTAAGACTCTGGAAAGAGGCAGCGGAAATGAATAGACCTATTCTTCCAAAGGTGCCCTGGACAGCCCTTCACCATCTCCAGATTTAGAACAGTGACTCAGCCCCAGGGAATGGAGGGGTCGTAGCATGACGTGAAGCCCTAATGCTCCATCCTCATTCCCACCTAGATATTCACAGCCAGGTGTGATGGGCCCAGCCCAAACAAGAGATCTTCATGGGTCTGCTGAGTCATAATACGTGGAAGCCTATTCTTTCTCAGGACCACCTTCACAAATCCTTCATAAGGATTCTGCTCAAAGTAGGCAAAAATCAGTCCTGCAGATGGTTTTTTAAGTTTACTTATTTATTTTGAGAGAGAGGGAGAGAGAGAGAGCGTGCATACATGCACATACAAGCGGGGGAGAGGCAGAGAAAAGGAGAGACAGAATCCCAAGCAGGCTCTACGCCCATCAGCACAGAGCTGTACTCGGGGCTCGAACTCATTACCTGTGAGATCATGGCTGGAGCTGAGGTCAAGAGTCACCGATTGACCGATTGCACCACCCAGGTGCCCCAGTCCCACTGAGATTAATCGCTTACATTTCCCCCACAACATCAGCCCTATGAGGCAGATACTATTAATATTACTTTTTTTTTTCTTTTTTTTTCAACCAAAGAGAAAATGGAAGCACAAAAAAGGTGAAGGTGAGTTGCTGGCATCTGGCTAAGTAGTGGGTGGGGCAGGGTTTAGACTGAGGCTGTCCCACTTCAGAGTTCTCGGTGCTGCCCTGCAAACCCTTCCTTTTAATATTCCTCCAGTTTCAGAGGCTCATGAGCAGAGACAAAGAAATTCTTTCACGTACTAAAGTTGTTTATGTATCTTGCCCAGGCCTCATCCCCACCCAGCGACTCACCATTTCTCCTCCCCTCCCTTCTCCAAAACCTTATCTGTTGTTTAAAACACAGAGCTATGCCTGTCTTGTTCACTCTTGTGTAAATCCAGCAAGATTCCTGATATAGAGGCCTGTAATCCGCAGTAAATGTCTGATAAGAGTCCCTTAGGTGAGAGAGTAAACATATTAGCTTTACAGGAGAATGTACCTATCCAGTTAAAAATAAACAGACTAAAGAAGAAAGAGCACCCAGCATGCAAGAGCAAATAAAATAATCCCAGTTTCAGGCGGGATAACCACCTTAACAGAAAGCACACGTAAACCACATGGATTCATTAACAAACAACAACAATAATCAAACAATTAATCTTTTTTTTTTTTTACCTGCCCGCCCATCTGCAGCTTCCAGCCACCTTTGCTCACTTTAACCTCATTCCCCCTGAACCCGCAAGCTCAAGCCCGAACACCTTTTTCATTATAATGTTATTGATCTGCCTCTTGCAGTGCTGAGTGACAGACCATTTTCATAAACAGTACCTCATTTAATAAACTGAATCATCAACACAATGCAGAAAAGTAGGAGTGCTCCCATTTCCTGGATTAGGAAACTGAGCTCCAGCGAGGGTGCCCAGCCAGCAGAGCAGGAACCTGATATGATTAGAAATCCAGCGCTGCTCCCGTATCACCATTTTCAAGCCCTGCGAGGTGGCGGCCACCTCTCACACCCTTCCTTTTCTTTGTAGCCTTCTGCTCCTATACTCTTCTGTGCCATCCTCAAATGTGTTCGATCCCATAATTTAAAACAGTTTTCAAGTAGTCATGCAACTAAAGGTATGTTCTTAGCCTCCATCAGATATAGCCCTTCGATATAAACAGAGAATCAAATTAGAATGCCCAGTCTCAGGGACCCCTGGGTGGCTCAGTCAGTTGAACGTCTGACTTATGATTTTGGCTCAGGTCATAATCCCAGAGAAGTGGGATCCAGCTGGCATTGGGCGCCATGCTGAGCATGGAGCCTGCTTAAGATTTTCTCTCTCTCCCTTTGACTCTCTCTCCCCAGCCCACTCATGCACATGCGTTCTCTCTCTCTCATAAATAAATAAATAAATAAATAAATAAATAAATAAATAAATAATAAAAGAACANAGAGAAAAGGAGAGACAGAATCCCAAGCAGGCTCTACGCCCATCAGCACAGAGCTGTACTCGGGGCTCGAACTCATTACCTGTGAGATCATGACTGGAGCTGAGGTCAAGAGTCACCGATTGACCGATTGCACCACCCAGGTGCCCCAGTCCCACTGAGATTAATCGCTTACATTTCCCCCACAACATCAGCCCTATGAGGCAGATACTATTAATATTACTTTTTTCTTTCTTTTTTTTTTTAACCAAAGAGAAAATGGAAGCACAAAAAAGGTGAAGGTGAATTGCTGGCATCTGGCTAAGTAGTGGGTGGGGCAGGGTTTAGACTGAGGCTGTCCCACTTCAGAGTTCTCGGTGCNCATGCAGTCTCAACTAAATTAAAAGCAGACAGTATAGGGGAGCCTGGGTGGCCCAGTTGGCTGAGCATCCAATTCTTGATTTGGGCTCAGGTCATGATCCCAGGGTCAAGGGATTGAGCCCCAATTCAGGCTCCGTGCTGAATGTGGAGTCTGCTTGGGGTTCTCTGTCTGCTTCCCTCTCTACTCACAGTCCCTGTCTTTAGAAAAAGCAAAAAGCAAACCAATAAAAGAGTATAAAAGTTCTATTCATTTCCTAAAAAAAAGGAAAGGAAAAAGAGATATCTCAAGAATATACACAATATGCTAACAACAGTTCTGAGTGATAGGATCATGGGTAATTTTGTTCACTACACTCCAATACTTTATGATTTCTAAATTTTCTGTAATTAATATATATTACACTGCTTGACAGGAGAAAATTATCTAAAAAATGATAAGCAAAGAAAACACTAAAATGAATCGCTTGAGAAAGTAAGGAAAGAGATGGTGGCCACCCAGGGCCAATTTTGCCCGGTTGAGGGAGCTATGGGAGCTGGGGGTCAAGGCGGCCACCACCTTTCACAGAGCACAGGGGAAACTGACCAGATGGCTCCCTCTGTCCACCCAGAACCATGACTTCTGGGACACAGCGCCCCCCTCTCTAAGGGCTGGCAATCCTTTCCACATCTAAACATGCTGACTTGGACCAACAGAGAATGCCTATCCTCTAAGACAACTTTGAAGACAGTCTGGATCTGGGATGAGAAGGAGTTGATTATTTTGTAGGCAGAGACTGGTTTTTTTTGTTTGTTTGTTTTTTGGTTTTTGGTTTTTTTGACCTAATGCTTGGAGATACCCCTGGTGTCAAATCTCTGATTCAAATTCATCTCCAAGGTCATCACAAGCTGTCTTTAAGCCTCGTCTTAGAGCAAATTTTAACTTTTGATAGCTCTGCAGTAACATGGCTGAATGTGGGATCAACTGTAAAGGTTTGTAGACACACTACTTGGAGCTTTTAGACCCAAATCAAGCACCCTTCCCAATCCCCTTCATTTGGACAAACCCTCGAGTATATTTTCCTCAACGTGAAGACAAAACCCTGGAAACAGAAAAGGTGTTTTAATGTGAGAGTTGTTTTCATATGAGGAAATCCGATCTACCACAAAACCAACTCATGAAAATGGAGAAAAACGGATTCAGAAAGTGAAATGATTTCAAGTGTTATGTTAACTGAATATCAAATTAATAAACACCAAAAGCAAACAGGCCAGAAGGAGCAGGTAATAAATCAAAATACTTGTGGGAATGGGACCTCATTAGGCTTGAAAAAAGGAACAGTGTTGGACCAACTGGTTATTAGCACAAGGTCCTCTCTACCTCCTTCCTTTTCTTCTTCCTCTTTAAAAAAAAAAAAAAAAAAAAAATTGGGATCAAGCCCAACTCTTTTAATACGTAATATAATTTCTTTCCTTATTGTACATGCCTCAGCAAGTTGCCATCAGCTGTTATTTATTATTAAGGATCTGTGTAAACATTAAGGCCAAGAGACTGACTCACCCCTCAGAACAGGAAGAGAAAGGATGTGATCACACTGTTACTTTCAACCGCCTTCATGTTCAGCCTTATCCATTACAGAAGAGACGGCAGTTAACATTCCCTACCATCCAAACCTAAAGAAGCATTTGAGCACAGCTGGGGGTGGGGGGGAGCAAATTCTAGAATGGAATAGTGTAGCAGCAGGTCACCATGCTGGGTGGCGAACTCATGTCTGTGCAGCACCCTCTGGGGGTATCGGGGACACGGAGACCCTGCACATCTGTAGGACTCTTTGAATATGTGGGCTGATGGCTTGGTGTGTAGGATTTGGGACCGGGACACAGGGAATTCTGTTTTCCAGCGCCATCAGGTGTGTCTATAGCCCTGTGGAGCCAAGAAGGGAAGAATTACCCCAGGACATTGCGGTCTGCAGGAAGGCAGTTCCTTTTGTTGTCAAAAAGCAGCACGTCCTGGGGCGCCTGGGTGGCTCAGTCGGTCAGGCGTCCGAATCTTGGCTCAGGTCATGATCCCATGTTTCATGGGTTCAAGCCCCATACCTGTCAGTGCAGAGCTTGGGAGTCTCTCTCTCCCTCTCCCCCACTAGCTCTCTCAAAATAAATAAATGAACTTTAAAAGAAGGCAGCAAATCCTCCTCTCTGCCCCGATTCCACTACTCTACTGTATGGGGGAGTAAATCTGATTCTTTAAGCACTGCCCCCCGGCCCCCCAACGCCAGGTACCCTGGAAGTCCTTCAAATACCAGCTGGACCTCGCTGAGGACACAGCTGACACCTCAAAGGAATTAATTTACGAAGGCTAATTTAGAGTCACTGGTTTATCCCAGTGCACCCAGCTAGAGTCAAGTTAAGAAAGAGAATCAGGGGGCGCCTGGGTGGCTTAGTCGGTTAAGTGTCCGACTTTCGCTTGGGTCATGATCTCGCGGTTCGTAGGTTCGAGCCCCGCGTCGGGCTCTGTGCTGACTGCCAGCTCAGAGCCTGAGCCTGACTCCCTCTCTCTCTGACCCTCCCTTGCTCACGCTGTCTCTCTCTCTCTCCTAGAAATAAATAAAACTTTAAAAAAAATTAAAAAAAAAGAAGAGAATCAGATGTTAACTGGACTAATTGTGGTGATCATTTTGCAATACAGACAACTATCGAACCATTATGTTGTATACCCAAAACTAATATTATGTCATCACTTACACCTCAATTTAAAAAAGCATTAAAAAAAAGAGAGAAAAGAATACTACTACTTCTACTGCAGCAAATCAAGGTTCTAAGATCACTCGAGAAAGCAAGGTCAGGCAAGAACTACCAGAAAAGTCCAACCAGCGCTTCTAACCATGCTTAGCATTGCAACTGCAAAATTAGAAACAGTTTTAAACTTTCTCTCTGAAATAAACTAAACCCTAAAATCCAGTTGGAAAATGTTTACACAGGCAGATTTATTATGCTAGTATAGATTAATAGATTAACCACTTCAATGCCTCCAAAATACTGATCATTTCTTACATTCTTCAAAGCATTAGACTTGTTTCTGCCTGCAGAACCATATGTACTTTTTGAGCTCAGAGTCAGCTTGCCTGGGACTCCAAATCCTCTTTCAACTAACTTTTGCATTCTATACTTTTTACAGGGGTCCTGGCTCTTGTCAGACAGGGATTTCATAGCAATCACAAATGGAAGCAGAAAAACAAAAAGACACTCCAATTCAAGGCTAAACCATAATAGAAAGGAAAAATACGCAAATTTACTTTCTATACAAATAAGTCCTTTGCCTTCCAACTCAGGGCTGATTCTGGATGATACCCTTTCTCTTCTTTGATGTGCACAAAAAGCTTTTTGTTTTGTTTTAAGAACAAAAGTAATATAAATAGGATAAGTTATATCCATCTATCTGTATTATACCAAATCTGGACTAAACAACAACCTGTGTTTCTAGCTATGGACAAAAATATTTTATCTAAGTGTCTATTTTATTTTTTACATTACGGCTACTCAAACCCAGTCGGAATTTTGTATTTGGGTAAAGGTCATGGCTTGATTTGCAGAGACGTCAAACACAAATGTTTGCTTGAAAGAAGAGAGAAATGAGTGAAGAAATACCACGTGCAGTATTTCCCAATGAAAATGCGCCAGGGGCAAGAAATTCTAAATGCATCACTGACCCTCCTCAAGGGGAGTGACCAGCGCTCTTTGAAAGTTGGTTGGCTGAGGCAAAGCAAATACACTGGGGTGTTTGCAAAGGAAATTTCAAACGTGGATCAACTGTCACAAAGATATTTAAATTTCTCCTATTGTGGGGGCACCTGGGTGGCTCAGTAGGTTGAGCCTCAGACCTGGGTTATTAAGGATCTCAAACTCTAGAGATAGAGACCTGAGTCCAGCCCCATGCTTAGTGTGGATTCTCTCTCTCAGTCTCTCTCCCTCCCTCCCACCCCTCCCCCGAATNTGAAACAGAAGAAAAACTGAACAGTTAAGATTTAACAATCTAGTTGCTGGCCACTTTAATTTGCTAAGTAGGTGCATGAATTAGCCAAATACCTTATTATTATAAGGGTAGAATATTAACTTCCAGTTCCTGCTCAAGGAACCATTTCTGAGCCATCTTCTGAGCTTCCAGGGGAGAAGCAAAAACTCAAAGCAGCCATGTCAAAACTGTCAAATGTCTCTGAGCCACACCAACAGCCTTGTAATAGAAACGATGACAAAGTTACATTCAACAACGTGCAGGGGCGCCTGGGTGGCTCAGTCAGTTGAGCATGCGACTTCGGCTCAGATCATGATCTCACCATTCGTGGGTTCGAGCCTTGCATCCGGCTCTGTGCTGACAGCAAGCTCAGATCCTGGAGCCTGTTTCAGATTCTGTGTCTCTCTCTGCCCCTCCCCGACTCGCTCTGTCTCTGTCTCTGTCTGTCTGTCTCTCAGAAATAAATAAAACATTTTAAAATATCTAAAAAAACCCCAATGTGCATGCATTATAACAAACCCATTATCGATCCAATCCTCTACATCTACAAAAACTGGCATCTTTTCGCTCAAAATGTATTCCCACAAGTCATAAGCCTGGTCTGGTCTGCTTTTGACTTGGTTACTCCTTTTCTGTTTGTGGCTCCTTGTTTTAATGCTGGGTTGAGGAAAGGGAGGTAATCTCCAGACTTTCCCTGCCGCCTCATGTTTCAGCGAAGGATGCAGATGCGCACATGACGAAGGGGGATCATGACTGAGGGAGGAAGAAATTATGTTCAGAGCATACCTTCAAAGGTGTGTTCCTGAGAGAAAAATGCTGAAACCCTCGTCTCCACCCATCTGTGATTTCTGAAGTCAACGTAGCTTCCAGACACAGAGAGAACAGAACACTGCATGAGTTCCAGGTTATGGTTTCAAAAAATATGTAAGAACGATGGTACCTGGGGCTGTGTCCCTTCCAAAAAAAATCAGTATGATTTCAAATGCATCCTGACAATTAGTTTTGGGACAGCTATGTCAAAAACATGCCTTTGAGATAGGACGCGGGAGAAAGACTCTCCCCTCTAGGAAAATTGAGAACAGCCTTCCACACGGCTCCTACGTTCCACCTGCCAGACTCTGCTAATGTGGAAGCCAGTGTCGAAGTGCTAGCAGAGTCACACCAGAAGTGTGAGGGCAGAAGCCCCTTGGTGGGACCGCCTTTTCCCACACCTCTGTGGCACCGCATGCGTCTCAGCCCTAAGTAAAATGTACATATCACAAGGGTCCTAAGTAAGGCGCGTACTGTTCTCCACAGCTGACTATTCAGTCTGTCTGATCCAGAAAGCAGAGATTCGACAGCAAATATCAATCCAAATGCTGCCCTTGAAGGATATCAGCAGAGATCATTTTACCTAATATCTTTAGAAGGATAACTAATGGAAGATTTGGGAATGGCCCATGAGGGGAATAAACTGGGGGCGCCTGGGTGGCTCAGTCGGTTGAGCGTCCGACTTTGGCTCAGGTCATGATCTCACAGTTTGTGGGTTCAAGCCCCGCGTCGGGCTCTGTGCTGACAGCTTGCTCAGAGCCTGGAGACTGTTTCGGATTCTGTGTCTCCCTCTCTGTCTGCGCCTCCTCTGCTCTCACTCTGTATGTATCTCTCTCTTTCTCTCTCAAAAATAACTAAACATTAAAAAAAATTTAAAAGGTAAAAGAAAAAAAAGAATAAACTGCATCCTGTTTACTAAAGAATGAATTCATGTAAAACAGACTTCTAAGAAATAAACAATCATTGGTGTTCCAGCCACCCACAAGTGATCTGGTGAATTGCTCCAGTCTAGCTCTGATGCTGGCCTTGATTCTACCTCCATTTACTGATCTTCTTGGCTAATCTACATCCAGCCCTGCTCTCCAGAAGTTTTCTTTTTAACCAAATGCTTGCTTAACTCAATAAAATTCTGATACATGTTATCTACAAAAGCTCCAAATTCTCATACTGGGAAAGGCCTCCCACACTTACCTCTTGCAGGTGCCTGATGGCCTGAAATGACCTTCTTCCCTGGTTTGGCAACAGTATGTGGGGGGAGGGGGGGCGGGGGATTTCCCTATATTTTAGAGAGAAGAGAACATACAACTTGCAAGCTGTGATTTTCCCTAAAATCCCTAGTCCACATGTTAGCTCTGAAAGTCTTAGTAGTTGATAATTTGACTGGTTCTTCTTTTTTCTACTATGTAGTTGATAACCGTTTAGTTGACTTGCAATAATTTGGCCATATGGACATTTGCAACGAATTTATGCCTCTAACCCAACTGAATAGCCTTTTACTTCTATGGAACTGCACTTCAGATCACCCCCCTCCCCTCCAGAAAGTCTCCATGGAAAAGAAGCACTCACACTTCTCCAGGAGACAGAACCGCTCCTCACTGAAGCATCTACAGGAGTTTTATTTTTATTTGTTTTTTAATAAACCAGAAAGACTATTATTCAGAGCACCCAATCTAAACATATGTGGAACTTGATTTCTACCTGTCTAGGATTGACCTGATTGGCCTAGATGGGTGCCGGCTCTGCACTTTCTTAGAGCCACTGGCCTCTCTATTCTTACCAAGTTAAAGAGAAACGACGAGCGCAACACTATTACCCCCCCTTCAATCCTGTACGTAGCAAGGGGACCAGCAAATCACTTTCACCTCCGCGTCAACCAGTTGTCTTGGTGTGGGGAGCAGAGCAGCTCACAGTGGTGTCCAGATTCTACTCTTCCACCTCCCAGAACCTTGTTAAAAATTCAGGTCATAGACTCAAAACTCTTGGGAATGTGTCCTTCAAAACGTGTATTTGTAGCAAAGAGCCCAAATGATTCTAATGTAGGAAACAAGGATTCATGTTGGGAACCCTTGGGGTTATTCATCAGGGTTCGGAAAGCTCAGAAAGTCATCATCTTCCACACACTACTATGCCATTCTTATGCCTATGAAAAGTACTAATCATGCGCTGACCTTCTAGAACAGTTCCAAATTCCAAATCTAAATAAACATCATCATTTGCTTAGTGCACTAAACTACCCATCTACAAGGTAATAAAGCATCATTCGTACCAAATCGAGAACACGTTTTTATTTTTTTGCAACAGCTGATTTGTTATTTTCTCCTTTTGTTTAAATGACGCCATAACCTTCAAGTCAACTTTACTCTGAGGCTTTCCTTATCTGCCTCTGCATACCTAAAGTGGTAGAACAAAGATTTTGGTAAACATTACAAATCTTGCTATCGGTGGCACATTCCCTTTGGTTGGATGAAATATCTAGACTCTTCCAAGATCAATGGCTCTCAATAGTCAGAAGATAGCAGGCAATCAATGAGTATCTGAGGAATGAATCAGAGCCAGAGAACAAACCCCTTTGCTGCCCTTCAAAGTCTTCCCCAAATTCAGTCTCAGCCTCTGGGTGAGACATCTCCGTTCCCGGCTCAGGGACGCCCATGCCTCTTCCATCATCTTTATTTACCCACATTTTATCAAGCTCCTCTCCTGCTTTTGGAAGCCTTCCCAGATAACTCCAGTCAACATAGATGGTTCTTTCCAATCTCCAGGGAAACAAGATTTACTATCCTCTCACACATTTGGATACTTAAGGGCTAACAAATATTTTGCAGATGACTTATCCCAGCTAATTATTTTCTTGATGAGGAAACTGATGTGAGAAAGCTAAGGAATGTGTCCATGATCAGATAACTGGCTATTTTCAGAAGAAATTAGAAACTTACTTCCACCCTGAAGTATTCTTTCCCAAGCAGATTGTAGGCCTTCTGGGAGCTTGGACTTTCAGATGAGAAATTTTTAATAAATGTTCTAAGTGCTTACTCTTTTATTGAAATCTGACCACCAGAGTACTTGCCTTAAGAGGCTTTACAGTAAAGCTATGACTTTTCTTTGAATTAAAAAATATTTTTTAATATTTATTTATTTTTGAGAGAGAGACAGAATGTCAGTTGGGGAGGGTCAGAGAGAGAGGGAGACACAGAATCCAAAGCAGGCTCCAGGCTCTGAGCTGTCAGCACAGAACCTGACACAGAACTCGAACTCACACCGCGTGAGATTATGACCTGAGCCGAAGTTGGGACGCTCAGCCAGACTGAGCTACCCAGGTGCCTCTAATTTTTTTTTAATGTTTATTAATTTTTGAAAGAGAGAGAGAGACAGAGATAGAGCGTGAGGGAGGGAGAGGCAGAGAGAGAGGGAGACACAGAATCTGAAGCAAGCCGCAGGCTCCAATCTGTCAGCACAGAGCCCAAGGCAGGGCTCAAACCCACAAACCGAGAGATCATGACCTGAGCCAAAGTCAGACGCTTAAACACCTGAGCCACCCAGGCACCCTTAACTATGACTTTCTTGAAAGTTGTTTCCCCAAATTTCCACTAAATCTGAAATTAGAAAATCACTCTAAAAGCCATATTTTGGCTAATTCCCTTTTCTCCGAAAGGGGGTTAGTGTATCCTCAGTTTACAATGACTGAAATGTGTATCCTCAGTTTACAATGACTGAAATGTGAGTATCAAATCAGAAAAACAAAGATACACTGAAAGGAAGCAAAGAATCTTGGTAAAGATGCAAGTTAGTGGCCTGCCCTGCCAGACTCTTTATTTACTAACTGCAACTTTGTGTGCAAATTGCTCTGCTTCTCTGAGTCTTGGTTTCTTCATTCATGGGAAGATAGTAACAGCCACTCCTTCACCGGGTTGTGCTACAAGGAGATACTGAAAGTCAAGTGCTTAGCACAGAACCCAGTTCTACCAGGTAGGTACACGGTGGCTGCCATACAAGTGATTTGTCATGTTTTTAATGCTTATTTATTTTTGAGAGACAGAGAGGCACCAAGTATGAGTGGCAGAGACAGAGAGGGATACACAGAATCCCAAGCAGGCTTCAGGCTCTAAGCTGTCAGCACAGAGCCCGAGGCGGGGCTCGAACTCACAAACCGCGAGATCATGACAGGAGCCGAAGTCAAAAGCTTAGCTGACTGAGCCACCCAGGTGCCCCAACAGATGATTTGAATTAATGCCAGAAAGTAAAAATGATAAATCAGTATATGCCACGAACCTTCGCATGCATTTGTGAACTGCCATTAACATTCATTCACGCATGCTCTCATTCACTCCATCACTCATTTAATAGCAACTGTGTGCCAGGTTCAGCTCTAGGCTCCCAGGATTCAAGGGAAGGGAACCAAAGAGGCTTCACCTTCATGCGTGCTGCATTGTGGTTGACAGATAAACCCAAGAATGCCGCAGGCCTATCACGTCCTGATTCCACTGATGCCACCGACTTGCCCAATATACTTCTTTTGAAGCTGCATTCAAAGCAAGTTAAAAGTTACTCATGAAAAGAGTGTGTGACTTTGCAATCGCTCATCATTCTTGATTCGAAAGAAAGCAAAATTAAACGGCATGCCTGATCTTTTCATTTATCAGCAACCTTGTGTATGAATTGTTCGATTTCCAAAAATTAAATCCACCTTAAAGAACAAAATTGTCAGATGCTAAGCACGTTTGAAAAGGAGGCATTAGACAGTTTGAAAAAGGCAGTTCCAAAAAAAGGTTCCAAAGTAGTGGCGGCATTGTAGCAATTCTATAAAACCATCAAGGTGACCACTTTCAAGGATTCATTTGCATGAACGACTCTGTATTCACCCTTAAAAAAAAAAACAAAAAACAAAAAACCGTGCTGTACTCCAGAGTCACGCAGACTTTTGTGTAAGCGTAGTGCTCAGCAAAACTGAGTGCTGGGCGTGCAGCAGGCACAAAATGAGTTATTTATTGAATTGCATCAAGAGCCTAAAACATCCTGGCATGAAATAGATGTGTGGTAAGGTTATAAGTCTTCCATTCTAAGACACAAATGAAAATCTCCTTAGGGATACAGTTCTACCTGTAATTTATCTCTACATTATTCTTGTGCGTAATATTATTTTTGGCATGTTAATGCATTGTCAAAGAATTCCAATCTAGTGACATGACAAAAGCTATATTTCATTTTGGAATGTAAAAAGTGTGAAAATCAATTGAATTATATATCAATGACATGCAATAAGGATAACCAGCATATTCTGGGTAATGTCACTTTTCCGGAATGATTAGCAGCCTGGAGCTATTAGATTAATTACTAGAGTTGTATTCTTACTGTTATAATCAGTTGGATTTGCTGAAGGGAGATAAAGGCTCAAAGCTTCCCCCCCCCACCCCCCAAGAAAGAGTGATTTGCCAGAATCCACATAATTCAGATGATTAACTTCTTTTCTTGGCACTTGACTAAACCCATGAGTTTATGCTGGCAAATAAAATAAGTGCTGAAAGTTGAAGGCACTCTTTGATCTAGTAAATAAACCCACAGAAAACTCAGCCTCAATTACGCTCTTTAGATTTATGACATCTCCAGTATTGTAACAAGATGGTGACAAATACTGGTTTCTTACAGAAAATGCATGATACGCGCTATGAGCGTGCTTCAAAAATCAATGGGCTGCTTATAAATAAACAAAATCACAGTGACATTTTTCTTTTTACATGTATTTATTCATTCCTTTCAATAACCACATACGGAGTGCCTGGACAAAATTGGACCTTACATACTACATTGTTTCAGGCACTATAGAGCACGCAAAGATAAATGGGATATAGACTTATCCCGGAAGAGCAAAGATTCCACCACTGAACTCCATTTGTGGCTGTGTCAGTTGTTTCCTGAGCAACAGTTCCCCGAGCAATTCAAGGGGGAAATAAGACTTTAACTAAAAGGCAACTTAAACTCTTCTCATCTCGCCTACGGCCCTAACACAGGGCCCAACAACCCAGTAGTAGTAATAGTACTAAGAGTAAGAGCTAATATATATGTATATATATATACACACACATATATATATTTTGGGGTGACTGCTATGTTCCAGGCACAATTCAGCGCTTTGCAAGTATCTCCATGTCCGATCCACACAACACCTTGATCGAGGAGGCATTATTCTATCTACATTTTACATATGAGTGAACTAAGCACAGAGAAACTGACTTGCCTGAAGTCCAACAGTTAATAAGGTGTAGCGAGCTCATTTACTAAGTCATAATCCGTGCCCTGAAAAGTAAGAATGGATCAACAGGAAACATAAGTCACATTAGGGAAAGTCATCAAAATACCCACCGCCGTATTTCGGTGCTCCCGAATACAGTTCCAAGGGAGAAGAAAGTGCTGCCTTGGAGGCCGTGCCTTGAAGACTGTCTGCCTCTGGGACAGGCAGGATGTAGGCAGGTTGAACTGCGGACAGAAGGCCAGCAGCTGGACGCAGTGAAGGAGCACTTCAGAAAGAACTCGGACCACCTTTCCCTAAAAGGCCACATTATAATATATCCTATTATAATTGGATATCCAGCTTATATAATGAAGGCTGGAGAGGTTTGGAGGAGGGGAGCAGGTAGCAGAGGAGAGATTTGTCATCGTGCCCAAATACGACTTCATTTATTAGCACTTGTCCATTTTTACAAGACAATTTTCTTAATTAGTTCAATAAATTCTCTCTATTCAGAGCAAAACACCCAGCTGCCGCTCTTGGGATTACTTACGTTTCTATGTGCAAGACAAAACAAATTCATATCCAACTAGTGATACCGGTAGCCAGTGAATCAAGGCATTTTCCACAGTTGTCTTGACATCTGACAGAAGTTAACACGTAGTCTAATTTGCCCAACTCAATGTAAGTTACCACACAGGTATTTTTTTTTTTTTATGCTTTATTTATTTCTGAGACAGAGACAGCATGAGCAGGGAAGGGTCAGAGAGAGGGGGAGACACAGAATCTGAAACAGGCTCCAGGCTCTGAGCTGTCAGCACAGAGCCCGACGCGGGGCTCGAACCCACAAACCGTGAGATCGTGACTTGAGCTGAAGTCGGACCCACACAGGTACTTTTTGATCAGCTTATTACTTGTCCCCCTTTTGTATTGATCTGATCATTTTAGAATTTGATTTTCCCCTCGACGCACGTGCCACCAAGCCAGGTGTACCAACTAGTCCTCTCACCACAGCACGGGGGAAATAGTGAGTTTTTATTGAATCTGTGAGTGGGAGGGGCAAGTCCTGGTGAATTATAATAATCTTAAAATTATAAGGGACCAGAGTTAATTATTCGAGTCTTTCTTTCCAGCAAAGGATACTCGCTGAAGCTCCTCTTACTAGCCCTCCCTGTAGTTTCGGCTTAAACACTTTCTGTGGCAGAGAGCCTACTGCTTATCTTCGATGGGTTCGCTGTCCAGGCTTGTAGAAACCGCACTGACATAGGCAGAGGGCGATAGGGGGTAACTGGAATCCAGAGGAACTAGGTGTATAGAAACAGATCTCAAGCCAAATGAGTGTCCCAAATCTGGTGGAAGCTAAGTCCACCAGATTTGGGACAAGGTCAAACTCTCAGGATTTTGAGCTAGAGGGTAGAGGACAGAAGTAACTGGGGCC
>NW_027536464.1:6885491-6914941 GCF_008692635.1 Crocuta crocuta
TCCACATTCAAGCTCCCGATGATTCAGAGTAAGATTCTGTGAGATTGAGAAACAGGGTGGCAGCAGCCTAGGGGAAGGGAACGGCAGGCTCATTCAGAGAGGATTTCGGGATTCCAGCCAAAGGTGCTGGTCCCAGTCGGGGACTGGAATGCTGAGCTGGAAAGAGACAGGAGTAGTTACAGTTTCTGGGCCAATAAAGTGTGTGGGAAGCTGTAACACCACAGGCATGTCCATGCCAATATTCACCCCAAGCAAGACAGGAATGCAGTCTACAACAGCAAAATGAATCCCTACCCGGCAAGTAGGTGATTCTGAGGTTACCGATGAACCACTTCCTTGGTCTGCATAGCCAGGTGAGAAGAAAAGGCAAGCCCCGCCACGTAAGATGAATAAAATCATTCCGCCTTTAGACCTGTCCAGCAAGAAGCCAGAGAGAACAGGTACCAGGATATTCCCAAATACGACTTCAAGCTCACTTTGTGTGTGAAAACGTTTCTCTGCGTTTTCAAAACGCTCTACAACGAACAGTAATAGTTTCATGAATAAAATGTGTTAATTCATTCAATAGAAAACATAGTAATATGGCCTTATATTTCATATTGGTAAGAGGTTAGTTGCAGAAAGCAGAATGAATGTGTTAGGTCCGAAGAAAGGCATTCATGGCTTCTTTGTCCCCGGAGACTCTACCCTATTTCCAAATGGCAAGTTCCTCCAGATTCGGGCCAACTTGTGCAGGATTCACTCACTGAGAAAGAGGAAGCCATGAGGATGAGGAGAAGGTGAGGAAGAGAGGATGAAACAGTTTGCCTATTCCGTCCATGCACTGGAAGAAAAAACCTTGCAAGATGCTTCATTTGTTTTAAAACGGGGAAGCTGCAACATCGAACTGGATAATTAATATTCCTTAGTGAAAAAGTGGGTCCCCAGAGATAGCTGCAGAAATGCTAGCAGAGACTCTCGAATGACCTAGTTCAAAGGTGTTAAAGCTCTGAAGTGTAACAAGATGAATTTTAAGGTCACAGAAACAATTGATTACACAGCAATCAATGCAGTTAACTCCTAAAGAAGGGGAATCGGCCAATCCTACGGGGATTTGAACTCCTGGTTTCTTTATGTGTATTTTAAAGTCCACACACTGTCCAGGAAGTCATTTTCCTTTCCAGCTGGTGAAACCCTGAAGGCATTCTGTAAAACTGTAAGACAACACTGTCTAAGTGATTACATAAAGACAATCAGCCCCATCAAGCTCTCTTTAACAATGTGTTCTTGAAAGACAGCATTTTTCTGACTTTTAAGAGCAATGATGCTCCTTAGCAAGGAGGAGAAAAAAACTTACAGTAGATTTAGAGGCAATAATTTGCATCAGGTGACTAAACTATATAATCCTTCATATGAAAGGTTATCCTTTACATTAAACGGTAACGGCCAACAGCTGTCACAGCTAGCCAAAGAATCCCACTTTTGTTTAAAACAAGCAGAAGAAGTAATTGATTTTTAGCATGAAAAGAAAGGCTTTGTTGGCAAAAAAAAAAAAAAAAAAAAAAACCTTGAGAAGGGAAATCCTTAAAAGAATTTTTCTCACAGGCAAGCAGAATAAGTAAAGCTATCTCCACTTCTGAGTTCATTTCCTTAATGAGTTTTGCATGGAAATTAACATATAATGTCCCTAGAGGTACCGCATTCCTCATTGTTTGTTTCAAGCTTAGGTAAGCACGCATCTCGAAACTCAGCCTTTCTCAATAGGTGTCAAAACCCTTAAAACTGTAGTGTTTCAAACCGACCATTAGGAGAAAACAATTAAGGCTCTATTTTGAGATTTTGCTGGGATGATATTCAGGGCGAGATTACTAAAAGCCCCAAACAGAAAGCAACACTTGTCCAACTTAAGTAGGGGCTGGCTGAAGAAACTGTCATGTGTCCAAGCTAGAGAAAACTCGTCTTTATTGATCTGGAAAGATTTCATGGTCATGCTATGTGGTTAATAAATCTTAGTGTGTGTATCAGATGTTGTAGATATCAAAAAGAATGTCTGAAAGCATAGGAACTAAAATGCTAAAAGCATGACTCTCATTATGTGGTGGCTTTATAGACAATTTTCCCAGTCTTTAAAAAAAATTTATTATTTTATTTTATTTATTTATTTTTATTTATTTCTAGGAGAGAGAGAAAGAGACAGCGTGAGCAGGGGAGNTTATTATTACTTGCTCATGTTACTACTTTTTCTTGCAAACAACTTGTGGATTTCTTGTGATTTTTTTTTCCTGAACTCGATAACCTGTGATTCATCAGTTCCCTTCAGCATGGCTTAAAACCGTATTTAGACACCCCAGTTAAGTAGTATTTTCTATGGTACACCTGGCAGCTATGCACATAATAAAGCCACCATACAATTAATGAGAAAGCTATGTCATCGTCTAGTGAAGTACCAATCAGCTAAAATTTTAAAAATTACTATCTTCTTTAACCAAAGACATAATACATGTATAAATAAATGTAACACATACTGTATATGCTTATGAATCACACCACAAAATTCAAAGTGATAGTATTTCCATTTCACGGATGAGGAATACAAGGGCTTGGAGAGATTACTTGATTTGTAATCATAGGAGAACCCTGGCCACGAAGGCCCAAGTTCTAGGCCACCAAGCCGCATTGTTTTCGGGAGAAACTCACCCGGGTACAGATGGGTATATAAAATAAACTCTGAGACAAGATACAGAAACACTGTAACGGCCTGCCACGTGGTCACATGTGTCTCACAGAACAAGGAGAAAGGTATCTTTCATCTCCTGTGATGGAATGAAATGTCTCCTCTAAGGATTCATATGTGGAAGCCCGAACCTTAAGTGTGACTATATTTGGATATAGGTCCTTTAGGGAGATATTAAGGTTAAATGAGGTCATAAGGGCGAGGCCCTAATCCCACAGGACTGGTAACCTTTAAGAGAATCTCTTGCTCAACACACACACACACACACACACACACACACACACACAAGGCCATGTAAGAACACAAAGAAAAGGCAACTGTCTAAAGACAGGAAGAGAACCTTCACCAGAAATCAACCCTGATGGTGCCTTCATCTTGGACTTCTGGCCTCTAGAGCTGTGAGAAAATCCCTTTCTGTTGCTTAAGCCTTCCAGTTGTTCTCCCATGGCAGTCCAAGCAGCCTAAGATATTTCCCAAAGGGTATCAAACAAAAGCCTCTGAAAAGTTCTTTTTTCTACAAAGTCAAGTTCAGAACTGCAAAGCAAATAAAAATATGACTGTCCTTTCTTGGACCAGCACTGTCATCCACTTGTACATTCACAAGTATAAACTAATTCCTCACCCTGCCACACCACACCTCCCGCCCTTGAACATTACCGCATCCTTGGGGCGCCTGGGTGGCTCAGTCAGTTAAGCGTCCGATTCTTGATTTTGGCTCGGGTCACGATCTCACTGTTGTGAGTTCTAGCCCCAAGTCGGGCTGGAGCTGGCAGGGTTCTCCCTCTTCCTCCCTGTCTGCCTCCCCCCACCCACTTGTGCTTTCTTTCTCTCTCTCAAAATAAATAAAAGTCTTCTAAAAAATCGCCACATCCTCCAGGACTTTCTATCCCAGAATGAAATCACCATGCACTGATGGACCAAGCCCACAACTTAGAAGTTACTCAAAATTTTCCCTTTCACAAAACACCTTGCACCTACTGGCCACCCCATCCGTGAGTGGGTTTCATGCCATATGCATTTTTGCCTCCCATTGGCTGGGCACAGCAGATGCTTACGAAGTGTTTACAGTTGAAATCCACTGCTGTTCAATACCTGTTTAATCTTCCAAAGATGCTCCTTCACACCTCATCTGCAGTGATGTTCGGCATTCCCTTCTCCAGGCCCTCACCTGGCTTATTTCACTTATCAAATATTATAACCGGTTTTGCAAAGCTGCCTGCTCCCTTAGACTGTCAACTCTTTTGTGAAGGAAGCAGTGCGTAGAAAGCCCGGAGAGTTCAATATGTACTGATGTGGACAGAGAGAGGAATAGTATGTCCAAGGAGGTCAGCTTTCTGTGTGTGTATGTGGGGGCGGGGGTGGAAACAGTTTGCTGAAACCCCAACGAATGCAACCCAGGACGAAGTTTGATCTTTCCTCTAGACTGAGGAATCTCCTTGGCTGCCCGCATCTTTTCTGGGTTTTATACCCCCCTTAGCAGGACAAAAAGACAGGACTCTACAATGCCAGACGTCAGGAGCCTGTTCTTATTCATCTATTATATACTTTGTTAATGTGAGCCTCAGTTTCTTCATCTGGAAAACGAGAAGTGTGATCTAAATACAGGATTCCTAAAGTCTTTACAGCTTGAACATTCTCCACTCTTATTTTTAGTGTTTCATTATTTTAGGGAGTGGGGGGAGAGGCAGAAAGAGAGGGAGAGAAAGAATCCCAAGCAGGCTCCGGACTCTTAGGGCAGAGCCCAAGGTGGGGCTGGATCTCACAAAAGGCAAGATCATGACCTCAGCCAAAATCAAGAGTCATAAGCTTAACCAACCGAGCCGCCCAGGTGCCTCAAACATTCTCCATTCTTAAGAAGACAGATGTCCCATTTAATTAAGCAACTGTATGGAACGAGGTTTCCCTTTGTCTTTCTCAGCAACAGAACCCAAACTAGTGTATCATGCCATCGGAATAAGAAGGGAGGACAAAGAGCCAACCCAGATGTTTCTGTTTAAAGGACTATAAAGAAAGAGTCTGGAAGGGCAACTACTCAGCCTGAGAAAACACATTATGTTTTCTTTGTGTGATGTTTGTGTAGCGAAAACTAGTTTGTAGGTTAAAGTCATTGCCATGCTAAAGTAATGACCTTCTTTATTAATTAGGACTGCTTTGCAAGCAACAGAATACTTGATTCTAAATGGGTTAATCTAAAAAGAGAGAGAGAGAAAGAAAGAGAGAAGGGAAGGAAGGGAGTGAGGGAGGAAGGAAGGGAGAGAGACAGAAAGAAAAAGAAAAAAAGAAAGAAAAATAGAGACAGAAATAGAGAAATAGAGAAAGAAAAATAGAGAAAGAGAGAATTAGAGAAAGAAAGAAAGAAGAAAGAAAAGAAAAATAGACAGAAATAGAGAAAGAAAGAAAGAAAGAAAGAAAGAAAGAAAGAAAGAAAGAAAGAAAGAAAGAAAGAAAGAAAAAGAATTTTTGTGACTTACATAACAATTCAGGATGTAAATGCTTTCAAGTGCTGAAAGGTGAGCATTTCCACTGAAACGACAGTGGGGGAAGGGTCAATGGATTTGGGGGGGCAAAGGAATTGACAAATACAGCAGCCCCCCTTACCCCGGGTTCACTTCCTGTGGTTTCAGTTAGCCCTACTCAACCACAGTCCAGAAGCAGATGATTTCCCTTCTGACTGTCATAAGAAGGTCAGTAGCAGCCTCACATTGCATCACAACGCCTACATCACATGCCTCATTTCCTCTCATCCCATACGCATTTGATCATCTCACATCATCACTTGATGAAGGGTGAGTACGGTGCATTAAGATTTTTTTTTTTTTTTTATAATTTCTAGGAGAGAGGGAGAGACAGCGTGAACAGGGGAGGGTTAGAGAGAGACGGAGACACAGACTCTGAAACAGGCTCCAGGCTCTGAGCTGGCAGTCAGCACAGAGCCCGACGCGGGGCTCGAACCCACGAACCGCGAGATCATGACCTAAGCGAAAGTCAGACGCTTAACTGACTAAGCCACCCAGGCGCCCCGGTGCACTAAGATTTTTGAGAGACAGACCACATTCCCATAACTTTCATTACAGTATTCTGTTATAATTGTTCTATTGTATTATTAGTTATGCTGTTAATCTCTTGCCGAGTCTAATTTATAAATTAAACTTTATCATAGATAGGTATGTATAGGGAAAAACACATAGTATATATAAGGTTTGGTACTATTTGCTGTTTCAGGCACCCATCGGGGGTCTTGGAATGTATCCAAGATAAGGCGTGGGGGGGGGGGACTACTATACCACCATTTGCAATTGTTCACTCATCTTTTTTCTCTTTCCTCCTTATTATATAAATGTGTTGCCTCCCAAATGGTTTCATTCCCATTTTTTTCCTGCACACATTTGCAAGTAAGTACTCTACCTGATTCAGCTGAAATGCACATGCCCAACATTTATATAATTAAACGTTCACCCTCTGTTTCAGATTGATTTTCCTTGTAAATCTCCCTGGGTTTATTATACAGCATTTCAGAAATCAAAAAGCTCTCATTTGCTTGGGCTGTCCTCCTGGTAGGAAGAGATGACACTCTGTTGTAGACTTGGGTCTATGCATATAACCTTCCTCTCTGCTGTGATACAGAGTCAAAATAAGAACAATTTGCTCAGTAACACACTCTGTGACAAGGTCTTCAGCCTTAATCATTGCAAAGTCACAATTTGCTCTTTGTAAGGCCATTCGAATAACACAAAGGCCACCCATTGGCAGATGAATGTTTGACAAATCTTGGGAGTAAACACAGGGCACTGTTTACGTAAGTCTATAACCCAGGCATTTTAAATATTCTTCTTACCTTGTTGGAATAGAAGGTGATCTCATACTGTTAACTTGGGGACAGTTTCCTTTCTTTCTAACAGTCCTTACGCAGGGAAAGTATGGTGGAGAGTTGGGCAAGGGTGGAGGCTAGAGCCAGTCTATCTGGTTTCAAATCGTCTTGGGTAGTCTACATGACCTTAGGCACCGTTCCATGCCTCAGCTTTCCCAGCTGTAAAATGGGGTTAATAACAATAACAAATAGCCTTATAAGGCTGTTTTGGGACTTCATAAATTAAACCTGGTAGAGCACTTGGTTGGTGGCCACCATTATGAATACTTTTATAAACTGTTAGTAACTTGTTTCAAAAGACATTCCCCATCTCTTTTAATAGGTGCCTACTGGGGAAAAAAGATAGCGATTTTAAGATGTTATGGTGTTCAGTTAGATTGAAGAAAAATTAAATCAGAGAGCTTGATAGCAAATATTCTTTGAAAATTTTTTCCATCTTTCTGCTACAAGATCCTAGACCTAGATTACTTACTTACCCTAAAGGAAATATTTAAAGCAGGGGACCAAATGTTCTACCGTCTTAGATTCTTAGGTCTCATAGTCTAGTCCAGAAGTTTCCAATTGAGGTTAGTATGCATACTCAGCGTATCTGGAAATATGAGGGGAGGTTTTGGCGTGTCACAGTGACAGAAGAGGCCACAAGCATTTCGGGCCTGGGGACTACTCGGGATACTAACTGCTTTATAACGTGCTTGCCCAGAGTGCACAGACAGACCAGCAATGCTTGGCAGAGTACTCAAGGAAAAAAACTGTCCTGCCCAGAAGACAATGGTGACCCTTTGGAGAAACACAGGGTCACTAATTTCTAACTTGTTAGATGCCATGGGGTCACCAAGCCAGTGTAAACATGTCCCAAGAGGTGGAGCTCATTGCCTCCAAAGGCATCGCACTCCACTCTTGCCTGGTTCAAAATACTAGACAGTTCTTCCTTCTACTGAGGCACTGTCTGTCCACTGGTCTTCGTTCTGCCTGCCGTAGCCTACAAAATAATGTGTCTGCTTGGTTAAATGAAAAATGAAATTTGCCATTCCTCAAAACCAATATAAAATATTTACAAATGATTATGTCAAAGTTGTGGCTTGGAGGAGCACCAGATGTTTCCGTAACCGTGGAGCTGTCATGTTGTGTTCTGTCTTTCTCTCTCAATAAAAAAGGAGAGCAAAGCACCACAGCGCAGAGGGGGGCTACATCCACATTTACCCGCAGTGACATGCAGCTTTCCCCAATGGGATATTAAATATTTTCTCAACTAGATTCTCATTAACAGCCAGGCTCCTGAGTAATGAGTGGCTCAACCATGCCACTGCACTCATTCCAGATCTAATGATCCCATTACCTTTACCTGATACATTTCAGATCTGCACAAGAAACACAAAATCTTGATAATGGAATTATGGATGAGGGCAATGCGACATCTTTGCTTTTTTCCTAAAGTCAGCGGAGGCTAGGAAAGGCCTAAATCAAAGTCAAAGAGCATGTCTATACTCTGTTAGGTTGAAAAGCCATCCATGTGATTTGAAAGGCAGTCGAACAAAGTCCCAGAGCCAGCTTCCTTTACTGGGTTGTTGCGCTCTTTATCGAATTCTAGCAAATATACAGAAAAGTGCCCAAATCATAAGTGCACAGTCGAGAGCCAGATTGAATGGTGAAATCTTTCAAACTCACAGGGAAAAGCTAATTCTCACACACATTAACTTTCTGCGATGCCACTAAAAAATGGACAACATTCAAAATTAACTTTATGAATTGACTATCATGCCAAAACCTGCTAAGAATAAAATAAGAGAGAGGAGCACCTGGGCGGCTCAGTCAGTTAAGCATCTGACTCTTGGTTTCAGCTAAAGGCATGATTTCACGGTTCATGAGTTTGAGCCCTGCTTTGGGCTCCATGCTAACAATGTANTAAGATAAGAGAGAGAGAATGGCATACAGTTGGAAAAAGAAAGAGAAACAGGAAGGGGAATATGTAGGCTAATATCAGTTGGATATTTCTTAAAGACTGAAGATAAAATAATAAAAAAATTTCCACATTTTATTTACCACTAAATAGATGCCACTTCCCAAGTGAAACTTATGTACATTGGTCTGTACATTATGTATATTATTTAATCCTAGGTATTCTCATGGGGTCGGTATCATTATCCCCATATTACAGAGGAGAAAATGGAAGTACTAAAGTAACTAGCCCATAATTACATTGTAGTGAAAAAACTGAGATTGAAATTAAATTCTTATTCCAAAGCTTTGGCCCTTACTACCATTTTCAATTAAGAAATAGAATTCAAAAAAACTGTTTATCAAAATTTATTGCCACCTAATAGATTTTTGTCTCCACAAATCCAAAGAGAATTTATGGATCATTTTCAGAAAAACTGTATGTATTTAATCTTATAAATACAAGTCAGAAAAGCCACATAACTGAAAGTGATACTTGAAGTAATTTAACAAAATTTAAAATTCCTTCTTTTTGAGAAATGTTTCAAAATTGGAAATATGATATTAAAAAAAATCTCATAGCATTCTTAAATTACGCTCACTAAAATTGGGCATAAAATAAAGACATCCACAACCTATATTATCATTTATTAATGGCCTGAAAATTCTGACCAATGTTGTAAGAGGAAACTCAGAAATAAGAGGTCATATTTTTAGAAAGAAGGAAAAAAATCCTATAATTTCATGCAGTCAAAAGTATTAGTTCTCTAGAAAACTCTGGAGAATTAACTGAAAACCTATTAGTATTCACAAGATAGTTCAATAAAAAGATTGGATGGAAGATAAACATACAAAAATCAATAGCTTTCCTGTAGATCAGTGATAGCCAGCAAGAACACCTAATGGAAAATACTGGAAAAACTCAATAGGTTTGTGTTTTTTAGTCATTATCCGTAGTAGAAGTCAACAATCCTTTCTTCACGGAGGATTCCTTTTTAGGACATCTATTTTTTTAAAGTTGCAACAGAAATGACTTTATGTTTCCCTAGGAGAAGAAACTGAAAGATCTAACAATGAACTTAAAAAAAAAAAGTTTCAGAACGATTGCTAAAATCGTAGTGCCAGATCCTTATCGTATCAAGTACCTATTTAAAAATTACTGAATAGGGGCGCCTGGGTGGCTTAGTCGGTTAAGCGTCCGACTTTCGCTTAGGTCATGATCTCGCGGTTCGTGGGTTCGAGCCCCGCGTCGGGCTCTGTGCTGACTGCCAGCTCAGAGCCTGGAGCCTATTTCAGAGTCTGTGTCTCCCTCTCTCTCTGACCCTCCCCTGTTCACGCTGTCTCTCTCTCTCTCTCCTAGAAATAAATAAAAATATTTAAAAAAAAAAATTACTGAATAGCTATAGCTACAATATTTTGTGAATGAGAGTCCCAGAGTCCAGTGTATAGGTTAGGAAAAAATATGTACTTGGTTTAGTTTAGCTAAGTACAGTAGCCATTTTTGCCCTGTGGAGAACTTCCAAAATGTATGACCCTTTGAGACTCTCTGTTGGTGTACTTCCAAACTTTTTTTTTAAGGCTTCTTTTCATTCATGCAAAGGTAACGTTCTCTTTCTCCTATCAACATGAGTTCCTTTCACATAAAACCACACTTTTATATTGGTTTACTGTGGTCTTGCATTACCATTAATTTGAAACCCTAGGATCCAGAACTGCTGAATTACTACCTTGTAAAGCTGAAACTAATAAAACACTATGTTAAAATAAATAAGTAAACAAATAAAATAATAAAGTAAAACGAAAATGAAAGACAAAGACAAAAAGTCTAGGATACAGAGAGGTAGTTCCTAAAAAAAAACTTCTCAAACGGAAACTTAAACGGAAACTTGACTGTTCAAATATTACTTTAGGCTGTACGTCTTTGTTGGCACCTCCTTAGAAAACAGAGAAAATGAAATCTCAATTTCTCCCATTAGTTAATTAGCCACCTTTGCATCTTAAGTACTGGAAGCATTATGCTGTTAATTACCTGCAAGTCCACTCTCAAAAACCAGTGGCTTTTTTTTTTTCATATGCATAGATTTGCACAACCCTTAAAAAAGAAAACAAACCTATAAAATGCTCCTCTGCACACAGGCTAAATGTTCCAAAAGGCAGGGCTCCAACAGCTAGCTAAAGGTGGGTTCAGTCAACTAGTGCCCTTACATTGATCTCTTATTTCTCCCAACACTTTTCTTCTAATCCTCTCCATAATTACATGAACTGCTACAGCTTTCCTGAAGCTGTCAGTTCCTCCTGCATCCGTTTTCAAATGACCAGCAAAGAATCAGTCTGGGCACTAGATCAAACTGTCAATGTTCCCAACTCGGCAATGAACAATCCTCTTGAAATCTTCTGGCATATCTGTCAAGGGCCTCCTAGGGTTCTTCAAAACTCTTCCCCCCTTGGAGGAGAGTAAGAAGGGTGGAGGTGCCAGAAAGGTATTGATCCATTCTTTTAACATGCTAATGTGCCTGGGGGCTGCTACAGTCATTGCCAAGCAGGACACTTCAAAAGGAAACAGTTTTCTCAAACTGGGGATGTCTTTTTCAAACACTTAGAACTGAAAACAAATGAACCCAAGCTTCAAGTTCACAGTGCAACGTGAAGGAGGCTGGCCAATTAGAAATGGGATAGATCATAGATGGAAAGGTGGTCTAAAATTCACTGACGGTAATGAAAGGTTTGGAAGTTTAAACCAGATTTTAAACTTCTAAAGCCTGCGTGTGCATCATAACCAGTTAGGAAGTAGTCTGTTGTATAGCCCGCATTAATCCTTGGGAGAAAAAAAAAATAGGCCTTATCTAATTAAACTGATGTAAAACGTTAGTAACATTATGTTGATGAATGCTTGGACATCTCCATAAATGATAAAAATGGAAAATAAAATTGATTGTTCGTTTAATTATACCTCTAACCGGGGACACATCATTAGGGCCAGACAAGAAAAAGGCAGAGGGAGTAAGAGCACCATCATTAAAGTACCTTTGTCTACAGCCTTTGTTACTGGTTTATTATTTCATCAGTGAAACAGGCAGCGCAGATAAGATGACAAGAAACAATCGCAAAGTATTACCATATGAAGGTTGTGAAATTAATTCATTAACCGTGAGGATTTGCTCACAGTTTTCAGATCAGGTATTTCTAGGGATATATTGTGAGTTGTGAATGGTTATCAATGGACAATGCTACATGAAAGAGGCGGCGGTGCTCCTAATGAAGGATCCGCTGTGGAAAATGATAGCTGGGAAACTTGGCGTCTTAAATCAGGGAAGTTCTTGAGGACAAAAGCCCATGAGAAAAGCATTCCTCACTGAGCTGTGTCTTAACTGATCATGAGGTTGGCCCATATTTACCTGCCATGGTATTATGGGAGGAAATCAGTATTCTGTTAACCTCTGACCCCTGGGATCTGAAGCAGACAAAGGACCAATCTGGAGCCCTGGGAGAACACAGCCAAATGTCAAACAGCAGGGAAGCGATTGTTACGGAAACATTTGGCGTGGGCACAGCCAGCTTCATTGGGGCAAACTGCTATTCACAAAAACAAGCCATGAAGAGATAACGCCATAAAATATGAACAAAATGGAACCTTTTCTGTCTTGCTTCTAAATTGTTAGCTTTATGGGACATCATGCTGAACAGTATGAAAAAAATCCAATTTGCTTTGAAGCGCATTAGTCTGTCTAACATCCTAATTATTGTTTACATTGCCATTTGCCTTCTATTAAGAATTGAATAATTACCCAGCACTTCATAGTTTAAAAATACAAGCAAACAGGATTATCTGGGTAATTAAGAAACTGTACTTTAGCTTTGTACTGCTGCAGAAAATATCTGTACACGTAGGGGAAATGATAATTACCAATCAACTTACTTCAAATGGCATTTTAAGGATTTTGAGCAATTTGAGATCTGTAACTTATTAAGAAGAGGTTAGTAAGATCACCTTTGAGAAGTGTGGGTCTGTTTAAATCCATCCTTAGAAACAAGAGCCAGATAAGCAGCTGAATTTTCTCATCCACTAATGACACCAGAGAACACACCGAGTACAGAGCCTTCTGCCGTTCTTTAATCCTAATAATCCATCCCAAATGGACTTTGAACAGCATCATCAAACTTTGTCAGACCATGTGGAGCTAAACCAAAGTTCTTCCACATTTCGATGTTGTTTTAGCTGACCCTGCCTCCACTTAATCACACTGCGAAGTCTGGCTATGCCCGTTTTCTGCTCTGTGAAATTAGCTTCAACCCAAAACTAATTGAACTTCAAAAACATTTCCTGCAAAGGGCTCTTCTTCTACTTTATAGAATGCATCTGATGATAGCCTACGGAAGATAATGTTGTTTTCAAGCAGGGTGAAGTTCGCTGGCTTATATACGCAGGGTGCTTGCATTGATCTCCTAGGAGAATAAAGCAAAGGTTAAGTCACTTTGGAGACACTGGGCGGGATGGGAAGACAGGAATTGGAAAGGCGACATTCGACCCCAAGTGAATGCACATATGAAATACAGAACAGAGTATAGTCAATAAATGTTGTATTGAAAGTTATCAGCGACAAATTGTAGATAAATGAAGACAAGGGATTTTAATTGTGACTCTTGGTACAAAGCCTGATGTACTCGTTCATCTATGTAGAAACAGATGAAAATCCCAAAGGTGGTCTGCAAGTTATATGCCTTCGGTATCTATTTGTTGAAGGAATGAATGGATTCCAACCCACCAGCGACCTAACGCCTATTTCTGGAACTTCCTGAGATCTGACAATTCCTTTTCAAAGAATTTTATCTTTTTACTTTACAATTTTTTTCCACCCCTTTGTTGGGACACTTCTAAACATTCCTAGCATAATCTGAATTGTGTCATCTCCTCCCACTCAGAAAGAACTGTGAGATTCCAGCTAAAGCTGTCACTACGCAGGCAAGCTAAAGGATTCACCAACACTAGGTTACTTTCCAAGGGTCAAAATAAAATGAGCAGCAGGAGCCTGGGTTGTTTTGCAAGGGGGCAAGGGGCCGGGGAGTGAGAAGCAGCCACACTGGGGGTAGGGACAGGGGGTGGGGGTGGGGCACATAGAAAGAGCCCAGTGCAAACAGGCCACTCTCTGCCCCCGCCCCCTCCCATCTCTGGAAGCATTCAAATCAAAACCGAATTCATTTGCATGGTGTCTAAATCATCAGGTTCTGCATAAACAGAAGGAGATTTCGGCTGCAGTTTCCAAAGGGAGGCCTCCCCGCCTTTGTGCGAGGGGGGAAATGGGTGTGCTGTTTTGCATGAGGGCTCATACAGAAAATGCAAATGAACACTCCGCGGCCTGGAAAAGTAACCCGGGGCAGACAGCTGACGACCCGCATTCACCCACAAAACCTTCGCTGGCTCCAAAGGGAGTTGTAAGCGGTTCCGACAGGATTGTTTCCCAAGGAGCCGAAACAGACCCTGAATATTCATAAAATGTCCACTTAGTCATGGGACTATTAATTACCCGTCAGATCATGGAACGGGGTGACCTCACCTGCTCTCCTCCCCGAACACAGCTCAGAGGTACCAGCTGTAAGGCACACAATGAGAAAGGTTTTATGCCCGCCAGCCTCTCCAGGTCCAGGGGCCGGCTGAGGCCTTCTTTAATCGTGCCTCCTCACAAGGACAATCAAACTAAAAGAGCGCCGAGCCACCTTATAGGACACAGATAAGCAGCTTTAAAGGGCTAAAAGCTACAAATTGCTGTCTAAGTTTATAGAAACATCTAAAGGCTTGAATGAATAAAAGGCCATTCTTCTAAGCTACCTTCATCTCCCAGATTCTGGAAGCTTTCAGAACTTTCTTACTTCCTTTTAATTTTTCACGTGTCTGCAGCAAGACAGAAGGGTGCTCTACGTACCCGCCAGAGAAGCTTGAAGGCTAATGGTCTAATGCCCCCTTTACACTTTTATAAATATTGCGGATGCCAAAATCCTCTTGCTTATATGACTTAAAGCTATCAATATTTACCATTAGAAATTGAAATTGAAGGACTTTAAATTTTTTTTAATATTTTATTTATTTCTTAGAGAGAGAGGGAGAGAGCAGGGGAGGGTCAGAGAGAGGAATCTGAAACAGGATCCAGGATCTGAGCTGTCAGCACAGAGCCCAACGCGGGGCTCGAGCCCACCATCTGTGAGATCATGACCTGAGCCGAAGTCGGATGCTTAACCAACTGAGCCACCCAGGTGCCCCTGAAATTGAGGGACTTTAAAATTATTTCTGAATTCATTCTAAAAACTGAGGCGCCTGGGTGGCTCAGTCGGTTCACCTCTGACTTCAGCTCAGGTCATGATCTCACTGTTTGTGAGTTGGAGCCCACATCCAGCTCTGTGCTGACAGTTCAGAGCCTGGAGCCTGTTTGGGATTCTGTGTCTCCCTCTCTCTCTGCCTTCCTCCACTCGTGCTCTGTCTCTCTCTCTCTCAAGAATAAATAAACACTGGGGCGCCTGGGTGGCTCAATTGGTTAAGCGTCCGACTTTGGCTCAGGTCATGATCTCATGGTTCGTGGGTTCGAGCCCTGCACTGGGTTCTGTGCTGGCAGCTCAGAGCCTGGAGCCTGTTTCAGATTCTGTGTCTCCTCTCTCTGACCCTCTCCTGCTCACATGGTCTTTCTCTCTCTCAGAAATAAATAAAACATTTAAAAAGAAAAAAAAGAATAAATAAACATTAAAAAAAATTTTTAAACCCAATGGTTTTTAAACCATGTTTATGCAAATAGCATGTTAATGAAAAAGTAACTATATTTCCCCAAAGCAAAATGAATTATGAGTGACATTACATTTACTTGTTTGTTTGTTTGTTTTGCAAATGTCTTTAATGTCTGCTTTAACGGAGGACAGCTGGATTCTCATATTTGCTTCCGTATTCAATTCAGTATCTATCATAGACAGAAAAGCCTCTAGAAAACTTCACTCATAAAGGAAAAAAAGAGGCTAAAGGCAAATGATAGTTTAGTATTAGTTAAGAAAATTTTGACGTCGCAGATCACAAGGAAGGGGCCTCGGGAATCCAGTTAGAACACACTCTGAGAACCACTGCACTGGTATGGTAATGGGGGGACAGAAGATCTAATCAAAGCACGCAAGATGCGTCATTTCATATCATCTCCTACCCTTGCTTATGTGACATCATTGCTCCCTCCCCCCACCAAAGAGAAACAACAACAAACTTACTTCTACTCTGGAACCTAAATGAATTGCTTTTGTTGCTGGACGGACACTGGTCAAATAACCCATACCGTCAACCTGTTTCTACCTAACAACAAAATCAACGCTAACAGCTTCCGCTGATTCCAGACACTGCATGAAACCCTTTCTCCATACATGCCTATGGGTGTGTATCAGACAAAGCAACATAGAGCTGCCACCAATTTGCACATGTGAACTCGAGGTTAAGTAAGTGTCCATGATCACACAGCTGATGAAGTAGCACAGCTGAAAACGAAACCCAAGTCTCAAACTCCAAAACCAGGTCTTAGCCATTTTATACCAAAAACTATGGTAACCCACGCGCTGCAGAGATTGGTGAATGTTCAGGCATAGAGATGAGTCATAAACATGATGAAAACAGAAGACTCAACTCAAGTAGGAACTATAAACAAGGACCTCATTAATACATTAGTCACAGGCAAAGATTTTGATATATCCTGTTGACTCCATGAAACATTAGTTCACCAACTAAGCGTTTAATATGAAACAGGCCATAGTTCCTTTTCCTTAGCTATTTATTTATTTATTCACTCATTCAATGAACATTTAATGAGATCCCACTATGTTCCATATTCATTACTGGTGTTACTTGTCTGGTTATACCATCCTGTACTTCTCCGCATATATGCTCATGATAACAAAGTTTTACCAAATTCACTTGTCCAAGATAGAGCCAGAAAAATAACAAAGCAAGGGTAGTCCACTCAAGTTTTAAACAAAATTGTACATGTTTGATTTACAAATTAAAGTGTTTGTTTAAAAATATTACCAGGGAAACCTTAAATCCTAAATATCTATCAACAAGGGAGAAATTACATATAATGTAGAATATACTCATACTTCAGAATATTAATTATCACTCATGAAGGATGAAAAAAATTCATATCCTCTAACATGAAATAATATCCATGATAGTCAAGCATCATAAAAATAAGATGATAATTAAGAGGATGATTCTATTTCTGTTAATTTTGTAAATACTTGAAGATAGGTAGACAATATTGAGGCTACCTGCCAAATTAGAAAGAGTGGCAACTCATAAAAAGTTGAAGAGTTTGAGGCATTGCAGTTCTTTGCTAATGTTAGATTCATCAATTAAATGACAAAACAAAAAACCCAAACAAACCCAAAACCCTGATTAGTAAAGTTCAATGATAAGAAAGTCAAACTTCTCCCACCTCTGCTCCGCACAGTAGTAACTGAAAAGCCATTTACACAGTCTTTTTTCCCAAAGACTCAAGTCTTAACAGAATAGCGATGTCTCAATTCATTTCTGAAAGGTACAAGAAAGCTCAGTGAGACTAAAATAAGTCCTCAAATCTTAAATACCATATTCAAAAGTCCCTAACTGAGATAATTTTCTCTGTGATGCTTTGGTGAACCCAAAATAGAGACCACTCCACGATTTCACACTTACAAAAGAACCCTGGTCGCATGAACAAGGGAAAATTTAAGAAAAAGTATAACAGAAAAAGGACAGTAATTAAATCCTGCTCTTGTATATAAAGAATTGCGTCTTTCAGTGATCACAGCCAGGCTTCAAAGTGGAAGATAAAAGCAGCCATGTGATTCAAGCAATTGATTCTTAAAGACCTGATTCAAGGGTGGAAGAAAATTTTCAAAGGTGGAAAGGATATGAAGCAACATCTCTCTGAACTACATTTTCACTGCTTCCTTTCCAGTATTCTTTCTCCTAAAGTCTTTCTACAGCATGGGAGGAAAACAAAGAAGTTTCTTCTTCTTCTTCACCTTGTTTTTATTTTAACATAGCTCTCTCCCTCTTTTCAGAGCACAAATTTGAAATATTTCTGTTATGGCCATCAAAGCATTTCTATCTTGTTCTTTCTCATAAGAGCTCTTAAAGGTACTGTTTGCTGATACAAAGGCATCACACAGTAATAATATATAATATGGGTCCTAGATGTATAGGATCCCAAGCAATCAGCAGCAGGACCATGTATTTCAGCAGAGCTTGATTCTCATGTAGCTTAACTTCGTCACAGTTGTGATTATTTGACTTTAAGAGTGACTCCAGGGGGCGCCTGGGTGGCTTAGTCGGTTAAGCGTCCGACTTTCACTTAGGTCATGATCTCGCGGTTCGTGGGTTCGAGCCCCANGAGTGACTCCAGAAAAACATGCCTTCTCTTTATTCGTATTATTTGTCCATATACTCTCTAAAATATCGCTCATTAATATTTCACAAAGAGTAAATCTGTGACTTTCCTTTCATTTTTCAGCTTTTTAATTAAGCCAAGAATATGTTAATAAAGACTCTTTTCCTCTCTTTGTCTGCTTCATGTTTCTGAAGGAATGCAGACAATGGTGTAAAAAAACATCTGGACCATTTCCTCACTGGGGGGTACCTGTGGGGCTCTGCGGGTGTCTGAGGCATATTTTCCTTTCCTTCTTCCAACAGCCTGAGGAGACCCGGTCACCAGACAAACTAGAACTTACTGATCCTCTGCAGCCAATCACTAGGCAAGTTCAAACCACGGCTGACTCCAGCCGGTGGTACGTTCTCCTGGAGAAGACAGATGAGCGGCTACTACTCTTTGTTGTCCTGAGGAGACTGAGCCAAGTCATTGCAGAAAATGTTATTCAAGAGCAGAATGAACTTGCGGCGGCTTCAGAGGGCAAGACCGCCATCACCCTGCTGCTCTTGACACTTTTGACTAGCTCTTCATCCCTCGCCTCCATTAGCATGTACTGCTTGGGGGTAAGAAAGCCAAGAGGAAGTGTCGTTCTGTCCCCAGCGTCCCTTGAGGACTCTGGCAGATGACGAGGGTTAGAGTCAAACAACAGCACACCCCGGGCCCCCACCCACCCTGGCCAGTTTTGTCCAAGGATCCTTTGTCAAACGTGTAAGATCTTAATCCATCTTCACTCTGACCCCCTGGACCCCAGGGAAGATGGATGAGGAAGCGGGTGACCTTTCACCTGCTCTATTCGGCCTGCGACAGTAGGCCCACTGGAAAGACAATTGGGGAGGAACCTGCTGCCAGAGTTCTGAAGATTTGCCAGTTCCCCCTTTAAATCCCTCCTAAAGCTCTCTTTGCAAGCTTGGTCTTTCTTGTCCTGCCCTCAAATCACTTTTCTCTACTCAAAGGACAGTTCCCTTTCCTACAGGGGAGAAAGCATATGACACCCTCCAAATATCATTTTCAATATGAAGTGTGAAAACAGACATTATTCTTTGTGAGGGCAAGGGCCCGGCTTCCTTCCTATCTTTAGCCTTGACTTCCACGAGTGGCTGGGAGATTGAACTTCTCTTTTACTCTTTCAACTCAACACCCTTAAAAGTCCACAGCTGTGGGAAGAGCAAGTAATCAAAACATTGCTAGCATTAACATGGGCTTAATGCTTTATGGCCTAAAAAGTGACTTTTACTAATCCTACAGCACTCGGTCCTCATAGCAAGACTACAAGGGAAGTACATTTGTTATCAACCCATTTTATAGATGAAGAAATCAAACCCCAGAGGGCTTAAGAAACATGCTCAAGGTCATACAATCAAGTGACCACACTGAGACACATTTCTTTGTCTCAGTGTTCTTTCTGCTCTACCTGGATGCTTCCCAGTAATGACGTCAAGGATGGAGAGGACTATTTTTATTATTGCTAAGATTTTTACCGGTCTTGAGTCATCTTGAAAAAGTTTCACTCAAGTTTGGATTTGAAGAATCTTGGAGAAAATTCAAGTTTTTCCTTCCTCCCTAAATTCATCAGGAATTTGTCCTCAGTAGTATGAAAAACAGACGAATAAACAATATGCAAGATTTTGTTGAAAAGTCTTCTTAAAAGGGTTATCATTTGATGAGCAGCAAAGAAATACCCGGGTAGCCAGAATGAGAACAATGAAGAGAAAATTTTAAAAAATTTCTTTAAATGGCCTCAATCAACCTTCCATTAAATATCTGGCCTGTGTTAGGAACAGTTTGCTCAGAAATGGACTGGACCTAGAAGATGGAGCCCCATCCCTTCCATGAACCATATGATTAACTGAATTCCCAAGATTATTTCCATAAAGCAAACCACTAAAATGTTCAATTGCCTTTACATTCACTTCCACCTCCATCTTTTTCTCTTCTTCTTCTAATTTGGGTTGTAAAAATGTCAAGGAGTTTCACAGGGTAGCAATGTATGAGTTACTGGTCTCCGTGACAATTGAAAATCAATGACATTAGATACAGAGATGTACTAATGCCAGTGGAGGAAATGGAAGGCAATGGGTTTTTTTTCTTTTAAATAGATATAAGAATCTTGTCATGTGAAGACGTGCAAGTCCTGTCTTACAAAAATCAAAAGGGAGGAATAATTTAGTCTAAAATGTGATGCGATGTCATTGTCCTGTTCGTGTCACTGTTGTGGCTATGATGATTGCAATTTAGATGCCAACAGCAATGCATTCACATATGTTCTAATACTCATGCCAGAATATATTTCCGGGTTTCAATTTGGTGCCGCCTATCTACTAGCTGCTAAGTCAAGAGCTAACACAGCGATCAAGAAATTAATCTTTGTAAACAAACAAACAAACAAACGCCTTTAACTCCCAACTTAAAAGTTTTCAAATTTACAAGTTTACCTTTTCACTCTGGGCCAACAGAAAAGGTAGCCAGCCTTTCTTGTTTTATTTACGATGAACTTATGACATTCCTTGTTAGCTACTCCTAGAAATAACTAGCAAATCAGGAATGGCACTTTAAAACAGCATAAACTATGAAGGGGGAAAATGCATAACCTATGACATCAAATTACCAAAAATGCAACTTTCTTAAGGTTATAACTGTTGATTTCCAGTCAGTCAAGTGGATTGTCCCATGGCTAATCCTACCCTGTCATTAAGATGGTTGAAATGCCAGACAAATTGTTTGGCAGTCAGTTATTTTGGGGTCTTTAATCACCACCAAATCAGATGAACCTTGTGGCAATCAGTCTACAGCTCAACAGTCACCCCTGAGAAAAGATTAATCGGATCTGTTCCATAGTAGGGACCAGAGTTACACTGTTTCGCGGTAACCATAATAAGATTGGCGGCAGCAGACTATTGATAACCGCTAAAAATAAAACATCAAGCAAAAATAAAAACCTAGTCATGACTCATTTTTTTAATTTAAGTGTAAATATGAATATAAATATGAACTTCTCTCATCCCTTGCTCAGAAACAAAGCCGCTACAAAGAAAACTCCTTTACAAACTCCCCCGAAAGGGGAAATGAGGGAAGGATGAATTGCATTCACTAAACTTCAAGAAAGAAAGTCATCTAGGTAACAGGATAAGTAGTAATTAACATGATAAAAAAGTCTAGATTTCTTCACAAACTTAATAACCGAAATGGATCATAATTTACTATTGCCTCTGACCACACAGATCGAATAAGACTCTCCCTAGCTCTTTATCACCTCCTCAGGGAAATCAAGAGGTCTTTCATCAAGATTAATGTCACTTGCAGACCCTATCAATGGGTGCTCGGTGGAACAGAGTGTACTTGAAACTCTGTCACTCCGTTCTGTCTACACTCCACTCCACTCGTCTACACTGGCCCATGAGACAGGAAAAACTGGACTTTCTTCACACAGCCCGATTTCAATTAGTGGAAGGGAATTGCAAGAATGCAATCCTAACTTCACATTTACGTTGTTACTGTACGTACATTCACGACGAGAGAGATTTAGCCATGGCTGCCATTTTCCCAGGGCTGCAGACAGGAAAACTATGGTTTGAAAACGTGTCTGCCCTCTTTAAGTAAGGATCAATCAAGTCTGTTTCTTCCACTTATTCATTTACATTTCAGAGGGCACATCAAGCCAGTTCAGATCTAAGTGCCTGTTAGCAAATGTGTTTGGCCTTCTGCTGATTACACAGCATCATTTATTTTGTCAGTATTAGAAACGTCTTAGCCTTGCCACCTGGAGCTATAGCACTTACTCATTAGATCCCTCTGTCCCACCACATCCCACAGGGGCTGCTAATTACTGGCTTTACTCCATTTAGTCTCATCTCTGATTTAATTACGTGCACTAAGCCCTAATGAAAAGTACAATATGGCTCTCCTTACCTTGGCATTCTCCATTCCGCTCTTCATGCCCAGCATTGCATAGGCAGTTGCCAATGGGTACCAGCCATTCACCATCTGCCCCACAGTACATTTTTGGCACATCCTTTTCTTCTGAGTTGTTGACACAAGAGCCTCGAACTTCCACCAGGGAAGACGTATCAGCCCCCGTGATGGTGTCTGGAAACTGGGCCAGATTGCGAACCGTGAGCGGACACTTCTTATAGAACACGCGGACCGATACCAGGGCAATGCAGGCTCCCACATCCTGAAAAGCCAGATAAAACCCCTTTTTGCTCAGGGGCCCTACATCCCGGATCTCGGTGTTCAGCTTCATGATTCGGTCACCAATGTCCACCTGGGTGAAGCTCTCGTCGGCCGCAATGGTGTCAATCTTGGCGAACTGGCTCTCTCGGATAAAACGCTCTTTGTCATTGTCCGATTCATAGTAGTACAGGTTAAACGTCTCCTTGCAAGTCCCCATGCCACCCGGAAGACTGTTGCAGTCTCTCAAGGTGAACTTGATCTCAATGTACACCCTCTGAGCCCCCTCTCGGGTGATCCAATCAGTTCGTAGCCAGTTATTCTGGCTGGCTTCCATCACGTTGCACACTTGGTAGGTTCGGATTGGTGTATTTTTTTCATCCATTATACTCACTTCCTCCCACTGCAAAGATCCAGAGGAAATGTATCAATTACAAAACATCATCATACAGTGATGTGTCAATTCTATTTTACCCTTATAGCACAGTGATGAGTTTTGTTTCAGTGAGGAAGAAAACTACTGACCACCAACCCTCACTAAAGAAATAGCTTATGGGAGATGGGACAACATTTTATTGGGGAAGGACTTCTTTTATTTTTTGTTTTTTGGTGTGTGTATCTGGTTGCTTCGTTCTTTTGCCTAAAATCCAGAGGCATTGGTAGATTCATTGCTTCTGAGTTCACCAGCGGTTCCTTCTGGTGGTCTAACAGCCTCAAATTCACCTATTACAACAGCTACAATTTCAAGTGGCAACAGTTCAAATTTACTCATAAATGAAAAACTAGTATGTGTATTGTTTCAACAACGGAGCAGAGACCTGCAAATTAAGAGCAGGAAGAAAGGAGCTTGCCAAAGGAAGACAATTATCAGTTAATTAGTGGTGCTCCTGTCAGAACTTTGCTCTCTAATACCTAAAAAAAAGTCAGTCGAGTTTTTTTTTTGTTTTTTTTTTTTTGGCACTGTCACTATTCTTTAAAGGGGTAAAGAAAATCTCACTCTTCTGGTTTTGGTAATCCTGGGAAGACAGAGAGTAAACTTTATGGTTGGATTTCTCAAATCCGCTGTCATTTATAACAATGAGACACTTTTCCCAGAGCGACGGATTCAGTGAATGATGTATATTCTTATTTTTATATATACTCCTATTGTTAAAACATATACCCATAAGGAAACAAGAACACACATATGCCTTGCTTCTAAATATTCTATGGACATGGAAAATAAAATAGTAGGTGGTATCTGTGATTGAAAGCCCAAGAAAATTAAAGAAGGCTTTTAGGGTTTCTTTGCAATCTACTTGCTAACATAAAGATTCTACTGGTGGGACAGTCTGAACTCACTGTGACTGGAGTAGTAATTTCACTCTAGCCACAGCTTTGAAAAATAATCCTAAAAGCAGCAAGATTGTTTGGGGGCTCCTATCAGGCTAGTAGGCAGCCTCCAATTCTTCACTAATATCTACAGTCATGCATTTATATAGATCTGGTATAAATCAGCTTAAGTATCTAACACATGAATATAATTAGAAGAAAAAAGATAGTTTAAAAAAATTCATATTCCATAATAGCTCCACTTAAAGCTCCATTCAATCCAATGAAGTACGTAGAACCATAATGTATCTTTTAACGGGTTTTCCATCTGTGCATTGGAAAACTATTAATGGATGGAAATGTTACTATGTGAAGGACCACACTGCATAAAATTCTGTATCCCTTTCATCTGCGACCATTATGAAAGTTGGAACTGGGAGGGATAAGTGCCCCGTGGTGATTAAAATTTCTTTTTATCCGCTAAGCAATAAATCACCAGTAATTTACTTATTTGGGGGAAATTCATGTAAATCCAAAAATAGATCTCCACCTTCAAAAAACCCTACTCAGCATGCTTCTCATCTCAGAACAAAGGGAATATGGAGAAACACATTTATCAATGTAAATGAAAGCACACAGGGATATCTCCATAGAGTTCATTCAGGAGAGTTTGGGTCAAATGTGAATTTTCCAGCCTGAACTTAATTGTCTAAACACATTGATCAGTTCACCAGAACAATGACAGATCTCGCCTTAGTTTTGGGTTTTACCATCAGTATCAGAAACTCAATACACTCCTTTAAATGAACGCTGCCAAGAAATTAGGGTTTTGCTACAATGTTGCCATCAGGAGCCATCACTTTAAATTATTCTTATGTTCTACTTAGTTGTCCTTACAGAAGAAAAAAGAGAACAGAGAGTTGTTTCTGACTATGTTTCATATTTGACTTCTTGGGATTGTCAAGTGAGTTTTCCCTTTCTCTCAAAAAAATTACAATAACAACAAATAAAAGACAACATTTATTGACAAAACCATGATCCCAAGTTTCCAGCCAAGAAAGATGTAAGCCAATCTACTATAGATGGAAATTTTAGAATAACCAAAAGAGGCAAATGTGCTTTTATCTTAGCTAGAAAGAACTTTTTAAGGCCAATCCATTCTTACTTGGTAGATAACCCAATTCATCCCTTCACTCTACGCCTGAAAAAGTCTTCCTAAATTACATGATCTGCAGATGAATCAGACTTTATAATTCGGCACATAATTTCTCAATGGCTACTGTACATTTTGGAATGACTAATTGTATTATACATGAGTAAAATGTCATTTCTAACCCCTTACGATGATATCTAAAATGTTACACCCCTGGTACTTAAGGAGAGAGAAAAACTACATTCTGCATTCAGAAGGCTACCTTCAGCCCATAAAAACTTCTGGGCTGTATGCAATCAGCTATATACGCATGGTATTCTTTTAAGAGACTTCAAGATGACCGAAAGAAGTTTTGTGTTAGGAAAAGTGAGCAGGTGCTCTTTCAGCAGTTTGGGGGTGGGCGTGGGATGTGGGATGTCTACAGCATATTAAGTTGCAGTAAAAGCTTTCCAGAAACTAGATAGACCATAGACTGTACTTGAGAATATGTCATTCCTTGCTTTTAAACAGATCACATGTATGTTTAGTGTAACAAGGCAGGTCCAAAATCGTACTCGATGCATTTTCCCTTCAAACTTGAGAGCGCCCAGTAAGAAAAATAAGGCTCATTAAAATTTTAAAGTGCTGATACCTTCCATCCTCTATTTTGCTAGTAGGTTCTAATACATTCAACCTACAGAGCTATCCTCCTGGTCCAGCATGGGAAAGCCTCCCTGAATCAGTGACCTTTCCAGGGTATAGGATTAACAAGAGTCTGACTCTCACAAGATAAAGCTGTACCTTTCTTCGCATTCAAAGGACGAGGGCAATTGCCTGCAATCAGCAGTGAATACAGCCTGTCTACACTGCCAGAGGCCTGCCAATCACTCTCCCTCCCTTTAAAAAAATGGTTTTGAGGGCCGACTGGAATTTTTCAGCAGACATCCAACCAAGTGCAGTCAAGTTCAGGCGGAAAAACAGGAAGGCAAGGAGACCTCTGATTTATTTCATGTGGATTACACGACCTCTTTTGGAAAAAGGCAGCCTAAAATTCTCCATTTTCGTTCCTACCTTCTTGCCTTATGTTTGAAACCACGACAGTTTCTGTGAATCTTTACTTTTTCAATCCTTTATTGTTTATTCGTGGACAGGTGTGAGGCACCTGCCTTCGGGTTTTCCCCTGCTAAAGACTTCCCCTCTTTCACCTCCATTCTTTTTAGTCAACTGACTCTGTCATAGTTTATCAAGCATAAAAAAGTAGAATGATCTACTTAATTTTTAAAGGACTTGAGAATTATTTAAATTTGGCAGAAGCCAGAGTTACATGCTCTACAGATTTCTTTCCAAAGCTGATTCATTCTGACCTATAANAGTGATGGAAAATTTGAGAAGAAATGAACAGTGATGAACGCTCTTATACTTTATCTTCTAGCTTCCCCCTTCCCAGAGATTCAAGATTCCAAATACTTAAAGTTTCCACATTCAGCAACAACAATACAAAAGCTTGCGTTTTTGTTTGTTTGTTTCTTTGTTTCTGCATATATTGTGCCCCTGGCACAAGTTCATAGGGCTTTCTCTTGGTGTGCAAGAGAGCTGCAGTTTGATTTACAGTGGAGATAGCAAGGTAAGAANCCATCCCCCCACCCCTCCCTGTTGCTTACACATAGATCTAAGCCTGTACCTGGTGCAATCAGAAATGTTTTCTCCCTGGTATCTTTATTTATGCATTTTCTTCATCTGGGAACAGAACAATTGTTCTAAAATGAACCCTGTCAGGATTTCATGACCACCCCATTAATAGGCACAAATTCTAATTTGGTCCCTGGATCGTATTTCTTGAGGGTATTTTAGTTTTAAATAGGCATCGAAGTCTATGCCTCCACCAATCTCCTAATTTTGAAACCCCTTTCTGCCCTTTTGGTTTCTACTTCTTCCATGACAGAGCTATCCAAAGGGAGTATAGGATTTCTCCAACAAAGCGTAATTCACTTCATAGGCCATGGCAGAAATCTGACCCCCTCACCACAATCAACAAGAATCAAGCCATTAGGACTCTCAGAAAGTTGCTAATCACTCCTTTTTACCCTTTGGATCAGAGAGCAACTCGGAACTTACCCCTCCTTCCAGAGGGCTCGCTATCCACCCAAGTTCTCCCTGAACAGACCTGGAATCCAATAAAGTAACTGCAAGAAAACAAAGAAAAAATGGATTAATTTCCAATTGCAAAAAAAAAAAAAAAAACCCACTACTACAAAAACCATTTGCCTGAGCGTTTCCATATGTACTGAGGTGCACATATCCCGGTCTGATCAAAACCTAAACTGGGTCTCACTTATGTAAATAATCATTACTTACTTGATCTTCTCCCCTCTTTAAATCTGCACGTTCTTATTTATTTAACTTGCTTAGCATTTAAAATTCCATCCCAGGACTGGGTTGATTCATTTTCTAAAAAGGATGAATAGAGAATCTCAAGTACAATTCACAGAATAAATATATCTATGTAGGGCAGTTACACTCCAGAGCCAAATCTGCATTCATCTCTGTCTGTAATCTACTAGAGTTATTTGTTTTTGCAAGTTTCAGATGACCACATAACTCATTATCATGGTGACAGAGCCACAAGTGAATTCTAACAGAGAGTACTCAAAGGGTCATGAAAAGGCTCTCTACCATTTCTTTTTCCCCTCCCCCACCAAATAAAGAGACCCTGGAAGTGATGTCCAGCTCCTTTTTTTAATATATATCAAAGTTTCAGAGAGGGGAAATAGCAGACCTGTAGAATTAAAACGCAAACACACTAGAATATTCTCTTCCCCAGGTCTTTTGGAGGACAACCAAAGACTTCTCAGCCGAGAAGCACATCAGTGGTTTGAATTTTAGGTGAAAGAGTGCTGCTTAATAGATTTAGTGGGTTTCTGCGGCACCTAAGAGTGCATGTCAGAGCCCCAGGAAAGGATGGAGGGGGGGGAGAAGGAGGGAGGTAAGCCACCGAGCTGCTACACCCCACCCAGGCTGGAACTGTCCTAGGCACGGAGGACGTTGAAAAGGACACAATGGATTCCTAACCTCTCCACATTCCCTTTCCCACCGAGATCTGCAGGCCTGGGGGTCGAAAGGCCCATCTCAAAGGAACCACTGGGTTATTAATTTGATCAGTGAGGCTGGCTCTTTAGGCTGGGGGAGGGGTGGGAATAGGGAGCCCTCATCCTTGCTCCTGGGCACCCTGATTCTCCATTCCACCGCCAGGCCCCTGAATTCTGCCCACCTTCCCTCGTTTCATCCCCAAGTCCAAGGGGTTCGAATCAGCGCTTTCTCCCGGTTTCCCCGAGGAGCCTGAATTCCTAGGGTCTCTTAATTATTTTAAAACGTAGAGCCCTCCCTGGGTCGCTCCCTCCCGGAGTTGCGCCCCCCTCCTCATTCCCTCTTCTGGGTCCCTAGAGAAAAGCCCGCTACATCCATTTGGATTTATGTAAGGTGGATTAGGGACACAAAAGGAACAATAAGACCCAATTTACAAAAAAAGGGAGGGAGTAGAAAGGGAGGGTAAAAGGGAGAAAAGGAAACGTGATGGGAATAAAAAGCAACAAAATGAATTAATTTTTAAGGGGGAGGAGCGGCGGGGGGGGTGGGTGTAGACACCTCCCCCCCTCCTTCTGCATCAGCCTACAGCTCCATCAGCACCATTTTTGTCTAGCGCTCCCAAGTTTTGCCTCCAAAATAAAAGGCAAGAAAGAGGTAAAGAAAAAAGAGAAGAAAAAAAAAATCCCTGTTACGTCTGGTGCCAGAGAGGTCTTGAGGGACGTTCTTAACAAGTGTGCGAAGTAGTCAAGAGAAAGCGAGATCCGTGCTTCCACTAAAAGGAATGGCCGTGGGGATCGAGGGGCCTCAGCCACCAGGATGGCACCAGGAGCCAGGAGGAAGAAGCGAGGAGACCGAGCTCGCGCCGGGCGGGAGGGCGCCCCTTTTGCTCCAGTGTCTGCCGGCAGGTGTGCGAATCTCTGGGAGCCTCCGTCTGGCGAGCTCCTGGGTACCGGCTGCCCAGCCAAGGCTAAGTTGGTTTTTGGCTCCCTCCTTCGGAACAGGGAAAATAATAAATTGCGCAGGGACGCGTGGACGGATTCTGGAGAGATGGACGGATGAACAGACGGATGGATGGATAGACGGATGGGGGAGGCAGCAGGGGGTGAACGAGTCGACGAGGCGGGTGCGAGGCTCAACGCACGCTGACCTGAACACGAGCAGCACCGAACACAGGCGCACACAATCAGGGCACTCGCGCAGAGGCACACACGGTCGTCCGCGTCCACGCGGGCACCCGCGCACCCACACACACGCATTTGTGCGCGCGCGCATACACACGCAGACACACACACTGACACACGCACATTCAATTCGCCTTTTTCTGAGATCATCAGAAGCTGAATGATCCGCACCCACCTCCCCTACACAGATAACACTCTTCCCAGCACGTCCGAAGAGATGCGCAGAAAATAGCACCCAGACGGGTCCAGTCGGTACCGCACATTCCATCCAAACTAACCCAGTGTATAGTTCTAGGGGGAAAACCCGAAAACTAGCACGTTCAACTTGCCGGCGGGTTCCCCGGGTCTGCGGGGTTGTCTGAAGAGCATGGGCGCCCTTAGGCCAGCGATCGCACACCCGGAGCGCGCGGCCCAGCGGGCAGAAAGGTGTCTGACGCCCGGCGCTCCAGAAATCAGGTCACTGGCGACCTGCGAGCGGCGCCACGACCGCTGCGCAGCTGAGGCCCCGCAGCCGCGTCCTGGGAAGCCCGGGGCTCGGGAAACTTTGCAGAAACCTGAGCTCCGAGGCTTTCTCAAGGATCCGGGAGCACCAAGCGCTCACTTGGCCCCAGGCTTGCGTCCCCCCCCCCTTGCCGGG